>NW_015548277.1:129877-135840 GCF_001515605.1 Sinocyclocheilus anshuiensis
TACTAACACCCAAAAAACTTTCATTTTGATTTCATGGGGACTTTAAAAGTGTTTATTTTCAAATAGATGGAAACAATTTGGCATTAAACTATGGTACATTGGCCATGTTATCCCCATGAATTAAAATTAGGAATGTGGGTCTTTTATAAAGAGAAATAAAAAACAAATTGTATAAAAAAACTATTTAAAAAATTGTTTTTTATTTATTTATAAAATAAAATAAAAATATCATAAACCCTCTTAAAATTGCACAAATGTGGAGTAAAAACATTAATAAACTGAGTAAAATTACATTTGTTAAAAAAAATCAATATTTTGTTACAAAATTGCATTTTGTAATTTTCACCCGATAATCACCCAAACAAACAGTGCACAAGGGTTACTGTGGCATAACCTAAAGAGGGCTGCACTGTCAAGACAACCCAGAAATATTGATCAACTGAAACAGATTTATTGAGAGGGATGGTCCAAAGTGGGTTTTATAAGCAGCTACAGCAAACGTTTGGTGGAGGTTTTGCTACTAAAGAGGATCTACAAGTCACTAAACTCAAGGGGTCACTTACTTTCTCCAGCCTGAACTGTGAATGATTACTCAATGTATTCAATAAAATGTGAAAAGTACTCAATTGTTTGTATTAGTTTAATCAGATTGTGTTTGTTCAAATGCGATCAGACCACATTTAATCAGTGCAGAAATGTTAAAGTGTTCATAAACTTGTATATGAATATCAGTGTATATCAATGACTTCTCGTGATTAATATCTGGGTTTGTTTCAGGATCTGTGAGTGAGTCGGTTTGTTGCTGTGCTCTTTATTTTCTGAGGCCTCTCCTGTTGCTCTGGGCGGCTCCATTTATTAAAAACAGGTTTTCAGGTATGATTCATTTGATCGGTTTATTAGTGGAAGTGAGAAAATGAATCATGATACCTAGATGTTTGGATTTGATATAATCTTTGTGTGAGGGATTTAACCAAACATTAAATAGTGTCATCTGTGTTTGATCGTGTTGGTGTTTATATGACATTGTGACTGTAAATATTGTCTTTTCTGTTTTACAGACAAGATTAAAACATGGATTCAGAAATACAGTTATGTGGCAGAATATGCTGTTTTCTCGGTTGTTGTTTATTCAGGTAAACGAAGCATGATTTGTGTTAGTACGTGTGTTCAGTGAATCTCTGTAAGTTTATAGGACTGAAACACTTTTATGATCTTATTAAATACACTCTGATCTACAGCTCGTTATGAATGACATCTGCATTAAATTAAATGACATGACTCCATATGATTGTGTAATTGTCAGTATTAGAAACAGACTGAAGCTCAGATCATAACAGAAAGACTGTCAGAGTAAATCACAGCAAAGCAAGATGATTTACATAAAAGCATCAGTCAAGTGAAGAGTATTCTTCTGTCATGTACAGTATTTACAGTTTGATTGAGCTTATATGTGATCATTTTTATCTCTTCTTTTCTTCCAGCTCTTTTCGCAAGTGCTTGGGAAAGGTTTCTAAACTATGCTGTATTTAATAAAGTCGTCATAATAGTGCTGTTTGCAATAGTGTTTGTGTGCTGCCTCTGCAAAATCATTTACAGTAAGTATTTCTGTGTGATTCCTTGCCGTAAGTGCTCAGAGAATCACTGAAACTGAGTCTGATTCACACTGATCTGAACGCCCTTCATCACTTTAGTCTAATATTAGCTAACTCTAGACATTAAAACACAAACATACTTTATTCTTCAGATCTGATATTGCACTTCAGAGTATTAGTAGAAATAGTACATGTTGATGTTTTTATTAAATATTATACAGTATAGCTTTTACTAGAAAAATGAAGAACCTTTTTGAAGGTTACTGAATAACTTCATTATATTTATTGATATGTTTATAATATAAAGATAATATATATATTTGTATAAAAACTGTCACAGTCACATTGATTCATTCAGTTCATCTGCTTCTGTTGTTGATTTTATTGTTTGTTACTGTAAATTGTATCATGAAAAAACTGCCATTATAATGATTTAAAACTGAATCGAATCAGATCTTAATGATCAAAACTGTTTCTTCTAGTTTTAGTTACAGAGGTTGGGAAGAAAAGTGGCCGGATAGTAAAAATATTTGATGTTGTGGCTGATATGACCTTTCAAATTCTGCCTACTTTACAATTCATCCTCCTCTTCTACACGTTTGGAGCTGCTAGTGAAGCAGGTGAGTTCATATTCATAATGCTTTTGGTTCATTTGTGTTCATTTTATTGACATTTGAACATTTTAAATCTTCTCTAGTGTCACATTATAACTCTCATTATTGACTGAGACTGATGTTCGTTATGATTTACTGTAATCTGCTGTGAACCTGCTGATGAATTATAATATCCAGCATTAATATAATTCCTCTCCTGTGTTTAGGATTGATCATGATTGTCATTTTACCAGTGTTACTGATGATGATGACAAATGACAGATGGATTTATAAATGCTATTCCAGTCAGGGGCTCAACTGTAAGTATCTGCTGAATCGTGATCTGATCTCTGTTGAACTGCATCAGTGTCTCTGTGATATTAATCATCAGTGTCTCTAGACAGAAAATAAGATGAAACTGAAGATTAAAAATCATTAATATCCCAGAGACAGAAAATAAGATGAAAATGAAGATTAAAAATCATTAATATCCCAGAGACAGAAAATAAGATGAAAATGAAGATTAAAAATCATTAATATCCCAGAGACAGAAAATAAGATGAAAATGAAGATTAAAAATCATTAATATCCCAGAGACAGAAAATAAGATGAAAATGAAGATTAAAAATCATTAATATCCCAGAGACAGAAAATAAGATGAAAATGAAGATTAAAAATCATTAATATCCCAGAGACAGAAAATAAGATGAAAATGAAGATTAAAAATCATTAATATCCCAGAGACAGAAAATAAGATGAAAATGAAGATTAAAAATCATTAATATCCCAGAGACGGAAAATAAGATGAAAATGAAGATTAAAAATCATTAATATCCCAGAGACGGAAAATAAGATGAAAATGAAGATTAAAAATCATTAATATCCCAGAAATTATATCGTATCGACCGAAATTAAGAAATATATCGTGATATCAATGTTGGGCATATCGTCCAGCCCTATGGTGTTTGTTAAACTGCGATCAGACCAATTAACCAATGCAGAAATTTCAAAGGGTTCACAAACTTATGTATATCAATGTGTCAGTGAATATCAATGACTTCTCATGATTAATATCTGGGTTTGTTACAGGATCTGTGAATGAGTCGGTTTGTTGTTGTGCTCTTTATTTTCGGAGGCCTCTCCTGTTGCTCTGGGCGGCTCCGTATATTAAAAATAGGTTTGCAGGTATGATTCAGTTGATGAGTTTATCAGTGGAGATGAGAGAATTAATCATAATACCCAGATGTTTGGACTTTATATAATCTGTGTGTGAAAGATTTAACTAAACAGGAAATAGTGTTCAGTGTTTCATTTGTGTTTCTTGTGTTGGTTGTTTATGATATTGTGATTGTAATTATTGTCTTTTCTGTGTTACAGAAAATATTGAAACATGGATTGTGAAATACAGTTATGTTGCAGAACATGCTGTTCTCTCACTTGTTGTTTATTCAGGTAAACAAATACAAATGTCAATCAACTTTAATTATCAGAAAAAAACATTAAAATGCACATTAAAAGTTGAGAAAAATGGTGCAAATCTAAAACAACAGTATGACATAAATCATAACACATGCAGAAACATGAAGCATGATAGATGACAGGATGAGTGTTATTATGACAGATCCTACATGTGTTACAGGACTGAATCACACGGCATGATCTTATTAATACACCCTGATCTACAGCGGATTATGAACACAATCTGCATTAAATGTTACACGGATATATGGTGCTACGTTCACTTTAACTCACCTGAGTTTAAAACTGAAATTATAGACAAATGATTCCTCAGCATGAATCTGTTTGTAAGCTGCAGCTTGATTGATGATAATGACAGCACATCTGGTTTCTGGTTGAGTTACGACCCGTCTCTAGATGCATGTAGACACACACATGTACTGTGTATTAAAGCATTAAAGCACTTTAGACTCAGCAGAGCATTCATCCAGACACGAGGAGATACATTCACACACCACAATCTCTCAAACACACTCGAGAGTAACATCATATTTACTCCATATGATTGTGTAATTGTCAGTATTAGAAACACTGAAGCTCAGATTATAACAGAAAGACTGTCGGTGCAAATCATAGTAAAGCAAGATGATTTACATAAAAACAGTTAAATGATAAGAGTGTGTTGTATTCTTCTGTCATGTACAGTATTTACAGTTTGATTGTGTTTCTGTGTGATAATTTTTTATCTCTTCTTTTCTTCCAGCTCTTTTCGCAAGTGCTTGGGGAAGGTTTCTAAATTATGCTGTATTTAATAAAGTTGTCATAATAGTGCTGTTTGCAATAGTGTTTGTGTGCTGCCTCTGCAAAATCATTTACAGTAAGTATTTCTGTGTGATTCCTTCCTGTCAGTCATCAGGTACCAGAGACACACTGAGTGAATGAGATTAAACTGAACCTCCTTCATCACTTTACAGTCTATTTGACACATTTCTCCAGACACTTGTAATCATCCTAAACAGACTGTACGTTTTCAATCATTTCTCAAAACACTGCACAAAATGCTCTGATGTTCTCATAACAGTTAATACAGGCAATTAAATCTTTAAAATATCAGGAAGTGCTGTTTTCCTAATTGTTCACACGTTTAACACGACTGCTTTAACTATAAAAAGGGAAAGTATACAAAGAGCATGAAAAGAATAAGAGTATGCAAGCATATGTGAAAAGAAAGGTGTAAGTGTGAAAGGTGGTGGAGTGGGCAGATCTGAAGAGTTACTAACTCAATCCACTTCTATATTCATAATTATTGTACTGTTGATAGTGCACGTTTGTAGTCCTCCTGGGACAACTTCAGTGCTTTAGATGTCCAAGCATTTTTCAGAATTGAAGTTTGAGAACATTCAAGCTCATTTTGAATGGAAGAAGAGCAGTGGATCACTGTATACTGTATATATACAGAGCTGTCAACGTGTATTTGGCTGAACTAAAGCAGTTTGGCAAAGTTTAAAAGTATGACAAAATTCCAGCAAACAGTATATAAAACTCCCTCCTGAAGAATTTGACAAAAAAAGGTGTTTTCGTTAATGTATTTGTGCATCTATAGCTGAACATTTGTGTTTAATTCAATAGAGAAGACATCTGTAATGTTGATGTCAGTATTTACTTATAATAAGTACATTAATAGAAACAATGCAGCGCTTCTTTTTGCTGGCGTGTGTGTGAAGAGTGTGTTTAGATAGCTCTGTTAATAGTTTTGAGACCAATTACATTACTTTGAAGAAAAGTGTCAAAGCAACTGAGAAAAACTGTAATGTAATAATCTATATGCAATACACACTAGATTTCGATAATGCAATACGAACAGATTTTAATGTTCAGATCTGATAGTTTAGAGTATTAATAGAAATAGTACATAGTGGTCTTTTACTGAAATATCATAATGCAGTTTTTTAATTAGAAACACAGTCGTGTTAATTAATTCCGTTCAGTTCATCTGCTTCTGTTGTTGATTTTATTGTTTGTTGTTGTTTTAAATTCTGCCATTATAATGGCTCACAACTTCTATCACATAATCAAATCAGATCTTAATGATCAAAACTGTTTCTTCTAGTTTTAGTTACAGAGGTTGGGAAGAAAAGTGGCCGGATAGTAAAAATATTTGATGTTGTGGCTGATATGACCTTTCAAATTCTGCCTACTTTACAATTCATCCTCCTCTTCTACACGTTTGGAGCTGCTAGAGGAGGTGAGTTTCATATTCATAATCATCTGTGATCATTATAACTCTCATTATTGACTGAGACTGATGTTCGTTATGATT
>NW_015548278.1:0-1870 GCF_001515605.1 Sinocyclocheilus anshuiensis
CAACAGACTAAAGAACACTTACACAAGGATGTGTGTCCAGCAGAGGAAACAGCCAGTGAGTCTTCTTGACTTGAATGGTTAAAAATCACATTGAAAGTGTAGTTTGTAATAATTACAAAGGTGGACTCATAACAAAACAAAGGTGGAGCATTTTATTTAACATTTTAACCCATACCTAGGCTTGGGAATCCAAAATCTATTCCAATTCTGGAATAGGATGCTTTTAAGGTCAGGAATCATCTAGTTGTTATAAAATTTAAATTTATATTCCTCTTATCGATTCCTTTGTGCACATTTTAATATGACTTTAAACCATTCAAGCACAAGCAGACTCGTGCTCTGTTTTCTGTGCTGCAAACATAGGGGCATAGCATAGCCATCATTTCAGAAATGAAAAAAAAAAAAAAAAACCTTTTGACTTTTGTCTAATTGACAGGCTTTATTTTTTCTTATGTATTTTAATTGGATAAGAAATCAAATACACTGCTGGATGATAACCAATAATTTGTATTCTATAATATTTTTTTCTGTATTTTCCTAATGACGATTTTAGAATTGGTTTATGCAAACACATAATAACTCAGAACAGTTTCTATACTGTATTAAATGTTATGTCAATTAGCACTGCATTATTCATATACTATATTTATTACCTCGAAATTACCTGAAATTACCTTTTTTAGCTATATCAATAGCGGGATGCCTTTGTGCATATTAGGGATTTCCTGCACTTCATAAGTTATCACTTCTACTAGGCCGTTTTGGACTTTCTGTGCGACAGCACTCTCCGGCTTCGAGTATGAATGAAACATGCACTGCATGAGAGTGTTTAGCGCTCCGTAATGTTCACATTGTCTTGTTTTCGATATGAATAAATCGTTCGGTCATACATAGACTATCTTGTTTCTTTGCCCATGTGCTCACACATCCAAAGCACACACACAGAAAAAGTGATTTTAAATGCATCTGATTGATAGATAAATCATGGTTGATCTATCAGCCAGATGGACGTAAAAATGCATGCGCTCTTATTTCAATGTTGTTGTTAATGTTGAGGTTATTTTAGCTTCGTACATTTAGGGTGCTTTCACACTTGGTTCACTTGCCTGGTCCGAACCCAAGTTCGATTGCTCCCCCCTCCCCCTGCCCCCGCTGGACTGCGTTCATATTATTTTATTTGGGTCCGAACTGCGGTTTGTTTGCGTCAACAAGCCAGCAGCTATTTACCCCGTTGCTTAGTAACGACTGCACAGGAGAAGGTGGCAAATGCATAAAATTGCTCTCTGCACTTTTATATATTTACGTTTTTGAACCGTTCGTTTTGTTTACAAACATTCTGTACATAACGGGACTTGCGTCTGCCTCACGAATGTACTGCAAATGCTCTAAAGAACGCTGAAGGCGAACAGAAATGAGATATACAGCTCTCTGTTTGCAGCACGTCAGTCATGCTCGTCAGGAAAGTGAGTAAAACACACACAAACATACATTTTTATCAAATAATACGTCATTAATAGCAGTTCACTTCCGCGATTTGGTACGATTGCGTTCACATCAGCAGTGAACCGTACCGGAGTTCACATGAACTGTACCCCAGACCACCCTTTTTAAGCAGACTCGGGTACGGTTCTCGGGTGCGCACCCGAGTTCGGAAGACAGCGTTCACATCATCCAAACGAACCGAACTCTGACGTCAATCCCCAGGTGCGCACCAAAAGTGCTAGTGTGAAAGCACCCTTAGTTTAACTGCACTGTTAAAGAGGGCGATTTTTACCATTCAACTGAACTGTGCATGTATTTTAGACACTTACATTGTTCTTGCTCCATCCATGCAATAACTGCATCCTTCTATCAACAGAGTTTCTATTTG
>NW_015548278.1:1995-2608 GCF_001515605.1 Sinocyclocheilus anshuiensis
GGATGGCTCTGGGGTGAGTAAAACACAGCCTAATTTTCATTTTTGGGTGAACTAACCCTTTAAGTTATTCACGAGTCGAAATAAACCAATATCCCGGAGTAATTCATTTACTCAAACAGTACACTGACTGAACTGCTGTGAAGAGAGAACTGAAGATGAACACGAGCAGAGCAGCATGTGTGCAGCGAGCTGGATAATGAACATACACGCCCACTGCTGGAGCGGTTCTCGTTCCCGAGTCAAGAACCGGTTGCCTCGGTTTTCGGATCACCGATACATTGAACCGAGAACCATTTCTTTCGGACACGTCCGATTTGAGAACCGATAAGCTGATGATACTGCGCATGTGTGTAATATTTCAAGAGAAGATTACTTTTTTAAAAAGATGACTATCTAATCTGTGTACTTCGTTCAGTTATGTATCTAATCTGTGTACTTTGTTCAGTTGAAGATTCCGTTAGGTTATAGGCCAAAGGGGTTTGTCAGGGAAGTTGAACAATAATTAAGACTCTATGTTTAATAGGAATAAGGGATGATTTATGAAATACCTGTACTGTAATTATAGATAGTTAACAATGACACATTCACAAATTGAGTTTATAATAAATAGAAC
>NW_015548278.1:2675-4039 GCF_001515605.1 Sinocyclocheilus anshuiensis
TAGAATTGCGTGGAAAAACAGTATGTCCAGCTACAGACAGGCTCTAAAAGCTGCCAGGGCCGCGCATATCCACAAACTCATAGAAAATAACCAAAACAATCCAAGGTTTTTATTTAGCACAGTGGCTAGATTAACAAATAACCAGATGCCACCCGATCGAAATATTCCCTCACAGTTTAATAGTAATGACTTTCTTTGAATTGATTGAATTGATCTAATTGAATTTCTTCATTGATAAAATAGATAACATCAGAAATACAATAACAAATGTAGATTCTACAGCGTATAATACTTCAGCTTCATTCATCGCACCAAAAGATAAACTGCAGTGCTTTACAACTATATGACAGGAAGAGCTAAATAAACTTATCACTGCATCTAAACCGACAACATGCCTGTTAGATCCTGTACCCACTAAATTACTGAAAGAGTTGTTACCTGTAGCAGAAGAACCGCTTCTCAATATTATAAACTTGTCGTTGTCTTTAGGTCACGTCCCAAAACCATTCAAGCTTGCAGTTATTAAGCCTCTTATTAAAAAAACACAACTAGATTCTAGTGAACTGGCAAATTGCAGACCCATTTCAAATCTTCCTTTTATGTCTAAAATTTTAGAAAAAGTTGTGTCTGCGCAATTGTGCTCCTTCCTGCAAAAAAAGATCTCTATGAAGAATTTCAGTCAGGTTTCAGGCCCCACCATAGCACAGAAACTGCACTTGTTAAAATTACAAATGACTTGCTTCTTGCGTCAGACCAAGGCTGCATCTCATTGCTAGTGAGGATTGCTACAAGGATCTGTCCTAGGTCCTCTGCTATTTTCAATATACATGTTGCCCCTTGGTAATATTATTAGAAAATACGGGATTAGTTTCCACTGTTATGCCGATGATACTCAACTTGGATGACCAATAATTTTCTCTTATTAAATTCGGATAAGACAGAGGTATTACTTATTGGACCAAAAGACAGTACACAGAATCTCTTGGATTACAATTTGCAACTAGACGGATGTACTGTTATTTCCTCTACAGTCAAAAATCTGGGTGTTATATTAGATTGCAACTTGTCTTTTGGTAATCATATTTCCCATGTTACAAAAACAGCATTCTTCCATCTTAGAAACATTGCCAAGTTACGAAACATGTTACCTGTCTGATGCAGAAAAGCTAGTTCATGCATTCATGACCTCTAGACTGGACTATTGTAATGCACTGCTAGGTGGTTGTCCTGCATCTTCAATAAACAAGCTACAGGTAGTCCAAAATGCAGCGGCTAGAGTCCTTACCAGGTCAAGAAAATATGATCATATTACCCCAATTTTACAGTCTCTGCACTGGCTACCTATTAAGTTCCATATCAGTTAC
>NW_015548278.1:4070-10647 GCF_001515605.1 Sinocyclocheilus anshuiensis
AAACTCTGGACTTTTGGTAGTACCTAGGATAGCAAAGTCCACTAAAGGAGGTAGAGCTTTTTCGCATTTGGCTCCCAAACTCTGGAATAGCCTTCCTGATAAGGTTCGGGGTTCAGACACTCTGTCTGTTTAAATCTAGATTAAAGACATCTCTTTGGCCAAGCATTAAAATAATGCATCTCATAATCTTGTACTGCAGTTATATCTGATCAAATGCACATTATTATTCTTTAGTTTGGGTTAAACAAATCAAATTCCACTAAATATTGTAGAAACTTCATTTGCTGTAAAGTTGCTTTGCAACAATTTGTATCGTGAAAAGCGCTATACAAATAAACTTGAATTGAATTGAACTGAATCTGGACTGCAACAGAATGAGCATGAACACTGAATGTGATTGAGCAGGCTGTTGTTAATTTATATTAATATAATATATTATTACAAACTTTTTCCTACCTGTGTCCATCGGCTTGTTGTTTGCTCAAGTCTTTCACAATACCCTCAATTTCTTTCTCTTTGTCTCTGAGCGTTTCTCTAAGAAACTGAGCTGTCAGCTCCAGTTCAGCCACCCTCCCTTGCTGGGTTTCTCTGATGGTAGATCTGCTGAGAGAGAAAACAAGCTGGAAAATTAGAAACATGGATGTAAAAGCCAGATATGGACAATGCACAAGCAAGGTAATACACTGCATTGGCAATAAATATGTTATTTGACTATTAATAGCATGGCAGCAGTGTCCTATCATATGCATATGGACCATCAGCTATATATACTTAAATTAAGTACATTTTAGGCAAAATAAACAAGCAAAGTCTTTTTGACAGTCATCGATTCGCGTGCAGCCTTATAGCACGGCAACTGACACAACGCTCATTCCCTTATCTTAGGGAGCCGAGGTTACATTAGTAACCAGAGCATTCCCTATCAAACGGTCTCTGCCGTTGCGTCGCTTGATGCTAAGAGGAATCCATCCAATAGCACCGTGCTATAAGCAAGTGCAGATCGAAACTGCTCTGCGAGCCCAGCCCCAGAGTGCTCGTACTGAGGACTCCTGTAAGCATAAGCACATAATGGGACCCGAGCCATTAGGCTGAGGACCACATAACAACCCTCTCCACTTAAAAAATGGGGATGAGGTAGAATTAGACATACAAGATCCGTGCCAGCAGGGCAGGGACATCCAAGTTATAGAATCTACCAAAGGTAGACAGCGACGACCACCCGGCGGCCGCACAAATCTCACCAATAGAAATCCCATTGGACCAAGCCCAGGAGGAGGCCTTTCCTTTGGTGGAGTGGGCCCTCACCCCTATAGCCCACTGCAAGCCTGCTGAGGCGCAAGCCAAGGCTATAGCATCCACTTTCCAGTGAGTGGTCTCTGCTTCGTGACTGGCAACCCCTTAGAGCGGCCTCCGAAGCATATAAAGAGCTGCTCTGAGTGCCTGAAAAGGCTAGAGCACACAACATTTACTCTGAATTGGGAGCCTGCTCACCAACTGCAATGGGGAGAGCTGGAAGGGTGATAGCTTGAGCTCTGAATGGAGAGGAGAGCACTTTCAGCACGTAGGCATTTCTCTGCTTGAGGACGACCCTACAGTCATTAGGCCCAAACTCAAGACAGGAAGCATTGATTGACAGTGCTTGCAAGTCACCCACTCACTTGACCGATGCTAAAGCCAAAAAAGGGTGGTCTTAAGCGACAAGGGCCGCAAATCGACCCTACTGGAGCAGCTCAAAGGCAGGGCCCCGAAGGGCCCTGAGGACTATAGTCAAGTCCCAAGTCGGCACAGTATGAGAGCAAGGCGGGTTCAACCTCCGATCTCCTCTCATAAACTTAATGACTAAGTAATTTCTGCCGACTGACTGATCAGCTACGAGGGAATGATTCGCTGCGATTGCTGTCTCGTAGACCTTAAGCTTGGAAGGGGTGTGCCCCTTATCCAACAGCTCTTGTAGAAAAGTCAGCACACGGGACACGTCACAAGAGAACAGGTCCAGGCTTTGTGCTGTACACCAGTCAGAGAAGACTGACCCTTTAAGGGCGTAAAGGTGTCTTGTAGACGGGGCTCTAGCCTCTAAAATGGTATTAGTCACACTCGTGGGGAGCTGAAAAGGCTCCTGTCGAGGGGCCAAACATGAAGGCTTTACAGCTCTCTAGCCGGGGATGCCAAATCATGTCCTTCACTTACGAGAGAAGGTCCTCCCTCAATGGTATTGGCCAAGGGGCTGCTGATAGCAGCTGGATCAACTCAGGGAACCACGTCTGACATCTAGAGCGGCCGTCTTATAAGCGAGAGATTCAGATGTTTGAGATTGAGAATAGGTCTGAGCCTGTCATCTTTCTTGGGAACAAGGAAGTAGCGGCTGTAAAAGCCTGACTCACTGTTCGCTAGAGGGACCGTTTCCATGGCTCCCTTTGCAAGCAGTATTTGTACTACAAATTGGCCATGGCCTTGCCAATCGCCTGTGCCGTTGCCTTGGTAGTGCGCAGAGCCAGATTGGTTGCTGTGTGCAGCTACTTAAAGGCATCAGAATCCTGGCCAGACTCGTTCATAGACCGGAGAAGCTTGGCTTGGAACATCTGGAGTACAGCCATCGTATGCAGCACTGAGCCAGCCTGGCCAACCGCTGAATAAGCCCTGCTGACTAAGGTCGATGTAGTCCTGCAGGGCTTGGATGGATGCGCCGCCTTGGACTTCAGCCCCAGGGCCGATGCAGGGCACAGGTGAGCAGCAACAGCCTCCTCCAGAGGGGAAAGTCTGCTATAACCTCTATCTTCAGCGGCGTCAATGGTAGTGAGAGAGGTAGAAGGAAACAGGAGAGCAGAGCAGGGAGGACCGCCTTCTTTACCGATTCGCGAGCGGAGAAGGGCGATACTCAAGTGACACTCTCACTGTGCCCGTCTGCACACTCGTGACATTTGTAGCAACGTCGCAGGAAATTTACTCAGTAAATTTGCACTTTTAAGTAGCCGGATGGATGTAGGGGAAGGCATCTGCTTCTTCCTCTGCCGGGGCTATTCTATGGCAGCAAGCAGCAGGCTGAGCTTCTTTCCTCTTCTTCTTCTTGGCTTCTTGATAGCAGAGTCAGCGAAGAGATGATCTCGTCCCTGAAAGAGAAAAATTCTGATGAATGGCGTTCTGGGCCGACTTATATAGCAGTTGGCTCCTCCCCTTCTGGCAGGCTAGAGCGCCATTGGTTTGTGCAGCTACACAAACGAGAAACAAATCAGGCTTCAGTAACAGAGTAAACAGTAGTTTCCCCTTAGCGTCAAGGGGGAGAGACCGTTCGATAGGGAACTCTATGATTTCTGCCGTAAGATTAAGAATGCTAATGTTTTCAGTGCAGACATATACACTTTCAATTACATTGAAAGCCTTTCTTTACTACTTTCTTTTTTTTTCGTTGTTTGCCTTAGCTGAGTTGCAGGTATATGAAGCAAGGCACTATATTGTGTTTTGCAGAATTGCAAGGTATGTAAACACATAAAAACATCCAACAAACCTGAGTAATGCAAGTCTGCTTACATAGAGAAGACAAAGACAAATAGATTGAGGACAATATTTTTTGTGTATTGACCATCACTATTACCTAACGTTTATGACTGTTTAGACTTACATGAATTATTTATAATCATGACTGCATAAATGACCTGATAAACATAACCTTATTTCACCTTTTTTTTTGGCAGTTTGCAGTTAGTAACTCGTATATAATCACATAAAAATGTATGTGATGTAAATAGTATCATCATTCGTGACATATTTATATGCTTATACGATCAGTTCCTTTAGACTTATTGGTGCCATTTTAATGTCTTTCTTCCATCGTGAATAAAAAAACACACAAACACATACCCACAGGTCAACTTACAATCAGTCTCTCTCCTCTGGTGTCATCCAGTGAACTGATGCAATAGCGAGCAGGAGCAGTTTGGGCAGCTCGTCTGACCCCTCCGTCCCCATCCACACCTCGCACTGAGACAGAGAAAGAAAGAGTAGATACTGAATCAAATCTGGACTACAGCACCAAATAAACACCCCTTTCACTTATTAAGTCGTTCAAAGTACCATATTCTTTATGGTATCTCTATTTACATTTACATTTTCTATTTACATGCCACCACTGTATTACCATGGAGTATGTCCAAAGTGATATTACCATTTTATCATATCCAGTGACTCCTCACCTGTTCGTGGCCTGTTATGTGTTCTGATGCCCAGGTCTAAGATGTGCTGCTTAGCTAAACTGAGTTTACTCTGCAGTGCCCCCTTCTGACTCTCTAGAGTCACTACACGAGCCTCTAGCTCGTGAATAGTGACCTCCAGCTCTCCATCCCTCCCTGCAGACGGATGCCCTCGCTTTAATCGCAGCAATTCTGCTGATAACCTGAACAGCCAAGGCAAAAGATTGTCTTACATTAAAGCAATAATCCTTTCGAGGCTGTGTGTTCTTGGGCATAAAATACAATAATAAAAGTGCCATAAAGCAAAGTTGACAGCATCCAGGTTGCATGTTTCTGGAGCTGCCAATTGAGGTTAATGGAAATTATGACGAATAACTTTCTATTATGGATCTGTTAGTTAGTTTTTGTTTGTGTACCTGTGTAGTTTTTGCTCTTGTGTGCGGCTGTGGTGTTTGAGAAGTGTGTTCTCATCATGTAGACGGAGACATTGGTCCTCCAGCTGCTCGCGTGGTATTCTGAACAATCGCTGGCGATCTGTATAAAGACAGAGAGACTTACAAAACAACCCGGAGGACTACGTACAATATTAGCTCAGAAGTTGCTTTTCCATAGCCCATAGATATTGCTAGATACTGCAGAAAGAAGTTCACAGTTATGGTAATTGGAGAATCTCCTCTGTCTTAGATGTTTGTTCTAAAAAGGAGAGATTATAAATAGGCACAAATGAGCCACTTAATAACATGAGCTATAAAATGTAGATGGCATATTTGTCCAACATTCATAATTTTGTCCAACAAGTAACATGTTTGTCTGAAAACAAATATTAAATAGGAATAAATGTTGACAACCATTTTATCAAATAAAAGTTGAATTATTAAATATAATGAAAGGTGTTTCATTTAAATAAAGTATGTATTTAAATGTATTCACATACAGTATTAAATACTGTATGTAAATACATTTTATATAATCAGGAAATTTTGTTTAATTCTGAATGGCCACAAATCTAGAAGATAGCAGCTCAGATAATTCAATGTTTGAGTTCATTTGAGAACTCTGACTTTTGAACAGTTTGAGAAATTATATATATAATATAAATTTATTTTATATATATATAAAATAAGTGCTTGTTTTCAGGACTGTATTGCCACACATCTTACCCTTTATTTTGAGCACCTGTGTCTGTGTCTGAAAAAAGCATGCATTTATCTTAGACAGTTCCACTCATTTAAAGAAAACAGAAATAGAAATACAAATGATCTTTTAACCCAAATAAACACATAGCTCTATACACACCCGTGAGAACAGTTATCAGCCCTGCTCTCAAGCCCTCTCAAGGTCCCCTACTGTCTCATCCACTGCCAATGACATTATGAGAACTACCAGACCCAACCAATCACTGCCTTTTTGAGGCAAGGGATTCAGGAAGTGATGTCACCACAGAGGAAGGCAATGGTACACCTTTCATTATAGTTTTGTATCTTATATCCTGTATCACACAACAATCAGGAAACAATTAAAATTAAAAATAGCAATTAAAAATAATAATAAATTCCATATTAAACTAATATTAAATGTAACATTTAATTATTATAAAGAAGGGGTTTTCAACTTTACCTTCCAATATAAAACATTTGCAAAAGATGAATTCATATTTAAAATAATGTTTTTCAGCATGATTTGACAATGCTACAAATGAAAGAATTCAAAGTGATTTGGTCATTGTTACAAAGTGTTAACTTTTGATTAGTGACTGTGAATTTTAACTATTTATTTCTTTATTTTCTTTAAAATATCTTATTGAATTTCTAATTTATTTAACTGTTCTTTGCTTTACATTTTTGTCTAATATACTACTAATATACTAAAGGGCAGTATTTATTTTATATATATTTTTAATTAATACATTTATTCAACAAGGATTATTAGGAGTCAAAGATATAGCGCCACCAACTGGAAGCAGGAAGTGTGTCATTTTCAAAATGCTTTAAATTCAGCATCTTATTTTTACTTGATTTGCTTCAAACTTCATCAGATTAATGTCAAAACACGGCCGATGTAAAACTGTTGAGGGGATATTGATATCTAAAATTTTGATGCCATGGCAACATGTCAAACTTGAATATTCTTTTCTGGTGATTTTGATTCAGATAACATTCTTAGAATTTCATGAAACTCAACACACATATAAGTATTAATGATATATAGACACTGGAAAAAGCTCATAAAAGGGCGTGGATGAGGCACTCTATAGCGCCACCTTTTGACAAAACTTGGGGGGTTAGTTTTAGATACAGTCACCAAACTTGGGACATATATTGATCTCATCAAGCCGGACAACTTTCTAATTTACAGTAATTAGCTACGACCAACAGGAAGTCGGCTATATTGAT
>NW_015548278.1:12053-13764 GCF_001515605.1 Sinocyclocheilus anshuiensis
GCATACATGTGACTATTAGGAGTCAAAGTTATAGCGCCACCAACTGGCAGCAGGAAGGGTTACTTTTTAAAACGCTTTGAATGCACCCTCTTATATTTACCTGATTTGCTTAAAACTTAATCAGAATAATGTAAAAATACGGCCGTTATAAAACTGTGAAGGGATTATTGATACCTAAAATAGTGTTGCCATGGCAATGTGTCAAACTTTAATATTATTTTCTGGTGTTTTTAAGGCCCTTAACATGCTTAGAATTTATTGAAACTTAACACACACATCAGCATTAATGATAGATAGACACTGGCAAAAGCTCATAAAAGGGCGTGGAAGAGGCACTCTATAGCGCCACCTTTTGACAAAACTTGGGGGGTTAGTTTTAGCTACAGTCAGCAAACTTGGTACATATATTGTTCTCATCAAGCCAGACAATTTTCTACTTTACAGTAATTAGCTACGACCAACAGGAAGTCAGCTATTTTGATTTGAATGTGGATTTTTGGAAAAATATGGCTGTGAATTAATGCATACTCCTCAGAGGAGAAATATACTAGAATAATATATATATATATATATATAAGTTAATATGTATTTTACTGGTAACATTGTTTTATATAATTTTCACAACTGCTTATAGATCATTAAAATAATTTTTATAAAAGGTTATAGATCATAAAAAGTGTTGGCAACAATTTACAATAAGGTCTCTTTGGTTAACATTAATTAATGCATTAACTAACATGAACTAACAATTGAACAATATATATTTAAATTATTTATTAATCTTTTTAATGTTAGTTAAAACTAACATTAAAATATTCATGTTCATGTTAATTCACAGTACATAAACTAATGTTAAGATACAACTTTAAATTTTAATAATGTATTAAAACATTTTTAACTTAACATTAATAAATGCTATATAATTGTTGTTCATGTTAACTAATATAGTTAAATAATATAGTTTTTAACATTAGTTAATTCACAACTAACAAACCCACTCTCACTGATAGGATAAAAAATGTATTAAGTCTGACCCTTTACTGCTCAGTTCAATTAATTAGAATAATAAACATATTGCCACGAACCTCTACTGTGAGGAGCACGGAGTGAGGAACGAGGAGACGAGGAGTATACTTCGAACAAAGAGACTTTAATGACATCCATGGAACAAGGAACACACGTGAAGCGGGGAGAGACGACGTTCAATACCGGACAGCAAACTCAGAACAGGAAACACTTTAAATACACATGACATGTCGAGGGGATGATGAAAAACACCTGGGAGCAATAACATAATTGCACATGAGGGAAAACTGGGCCATGGAAAGCATGAGGGGGAGGAAAACACAAGAAAGTTCAGGAGCAGACGCTTGGGCCCGCCATTGCTGATTGCAGCTATATTATATGTTTATAATTGTTTTAAATGCCGCTTACTCATTTATAAGAAGGCACCAAGTAGAGGACACATATGCAGTTAATTTTTTGGTTGATATAATCCTTAGGTGTGTAAATGTATAATTGGCTTTTCATTATTTTTTCAGTTTTATTTTAATTTGTAGTTAAAATAACTGAAAATAAATGTATTTTAAAGTTTAAAATTAGACAGCCTTTGCACACAGGCTTATGCTGAAAATAACAAAATGGAACCTCAAGGTTGATCTAGGAAAATGTGTGCAAATGTATAGGGCCCCATTCCTATATTTTGCCTGGG
>NW_015548278.1:13933-21727 GCF_001515605.1 Sinocyclocheilus anshuiensis
TTTTTTGGTTGATATAATCCTTAGGTGTGTAAATGTATAATTGCCTTTTCATTATTTTTTCAGTTTTATTTAAACTTGTAGTTAAAATAACTAAAAATAAATGTATTTTAAAGTTTAGAATTAGACGGCCTTTGCACACAGGCTTACGCTGGTAACTGTGGACTTTCCTCGTCAATATAAGCTATATTTTTTCACACTTTTCTCATTCTCATTAATTCAAGGTTTTATATGAATGAATCTCTGAATGGAACCAACTGTCTTCAGAAAAGTTTTGACTGCATTTTCATTTTATCAGATAAAGTAGCGTTTATGAGAGGAGCACTGCTTTGTTTACAGCCGTTACCTGGGAAACCGCTATATTTCTGACGTTCCAAAAGCGCCTCCTGCTGGCAGAGAATCAATGTTCATTTTCAATAATCCAGTCTGTAGTTTTTGTTCAGACGAATGCGAAAATCTACCCACATAACCCAGTTTTAAATTAATATCATAATTCATACTTCCGACTCACCCCTGGTTTAAATGCTCAATTGTGAGGTTTATCATTTTATAATTTATTTTGTTTTTGTGAAAACCTGTATCTCAAATGTGAATCAATTGCTATTTCGTGGTCTACAACATGAAAGAAAGCCATTATAACATGTACATGAAAAATGTATAAACATTGGACACAACTATGGGGCACCATTGTGCAGCAGCAAGCATCACAACAAAAAAGGAACCTCAAGGTTGATCTAGGTAAATGTGTGCAAATATATAGGGCCGATTCTGCCTGGGGCCCCCAAAATCACTCAATCCGCCCCAACAGCTGCTGCTTGATCATTTTGTTTTCCAAAATTAATTGCGCCAAATATATGCATTAAACTGACTGCCCTAATATATATATTATATCAAATTCAAATGATATAATAGGGCCTTTCGCACTGCTTTAGTTCCAGAGCTAAGGAACCTCAAGGTTGATCTGGGAAAATGTCTGCAAATTTATAGGGCCCCATTCCTATATTTTGCCTGGGGCAAAATATTCACTAAAAAAAATTCACTAAATCCGCCCCTGGTCCCAACTAACGTCTGCTTGGAATGCTAGCCTTCTACAAACGCAGCATTCACCGGATCTACACTCAAAGCGAACGAAGCACCGCCACCACCTCCCGCTAAGCGAATGCGTGAACAGGGCTGTTGTGACAAGGTTTCCGTGTGCTCCACTGACTAGTAGTACAGAAGCGCTATTGATCTAGTGCGCTAGCGATGCAGCTGTGGTCACGCTATGCGTTTGACAGGTTGAAACTTGACCAGATGGCACGATGTGAAGCTGATTTTGATGTAACTTTTCAAATGTATTGTAAAGATTGTCATTTTTTGAACTGGAACAGCCTACTGATAGCAGTTTTCTTCCCCCAGATTCCCATTGGCTGCTCTTGCTACTACTGTCACGTCCAAAAACCTTTACTGAATTTTTTTTTTTAGTATTTTATTACTGTAAAAGACTGACTTGCCATTGAATAAAATGTTTTGTATATGAACTGTTCTTGTCCTATACTATTGTCCTGTCCTATACCTACTGTATATATACAGTATATATATATATATATATATATATATATACAAACAGATTTTAGAGTGCATTTTTTATTTAAAATGAAAAACCTTCAATAGGTTGACTGACCACAAAGTAAAAAAAAAAACAACCCAGCAAATGGGTTAATGTATAAAAAAGTGAAAAATAACCCAGATGTATTCTGTTCAATATTTACCCAGTGCTGAGTTGCCAAATTATCCAGAAATGGTTGTTTTTAACCCAGCATTTTTTAGGGTGTGGACAATTACAATGATGCTGACACAGATGGAAAGAAAGAAAGTTTTCTCAGTCACATACCTGTATTTGTGTCTGTGTGTCTCCTGCAGAGCTTTAGTAAGCGCTAATCTTCCTCTCAGCACCTGTCTGTGTCATTCATCTTCCCTCAACTGATCTGTCCTCTCCTGTTGTCCTCCTGTTGTGCTGTCTTCCTCACAGTCAACTCATCATCATCAGCATGAAACCTCTCTCTTTTTAGGTCTGATTGTTAGTTTCTCTCTTTCTTGAAAAGACGCTGTTTCATCAATCCAGCTTTAATCTGCTTAATCTCTCTCTGCAGCTCCTCCTCTCAGTTACTTGTGCTCCTGCCAGTCTCACAGCATTTCTCAATTACAAATACACTGTGTATGAATGCAAATATTTAATATGTTCCCCAAAAACAAACACCTTAAAACACTGTTTAATGATCATTAATTTTGTCTAATGAAAACTGCTAAAAGAAGTGCAATGTTATTATTATTATTAAGATGCGCAGCATATGGTTTGAGAATTCTTGTCTAATGTGATTGGCTGTAGTTATAGTAACTGTCTCATAATCTGATTGGCTGCTGTGTTTGTAGTAAAGACAAGAACAGGAGGTTAGTGGTGTGTGTGTGTGTGTACCTGGTATTCCCTATATTATGGGGAGCAAATATCCCCACAGGTATATTAATACCAGTAAATTTAGACCTCGTGGGGACATTTTTTTGGCCCCCATGAGGAAAACAGTTTCAAAATAATACAGAATTATGATTTTTTTTTTTCTTAAAATGCAGAGTTGTGTGAGGCATAGGGTTAGGGGATAGAAAATACAGTTTTTACAGTATATAAACCATTACGCCTATGGAGAAACCACATGTGTGAATAAAAGATTCAGATTGCAAAAGCTAAAATAATTGTGACTGGAAAAATTCTACACATTTAATTACAAGTGATTTGGAATCACAAATGTCAAATCAAATCTGGAATAAACAATGGTTTGTGTTCTTATTGCATCATTTAACTAATTGGATATACCGTGTATCTCTTTATCTTTATCAATAAACTCTTTATCAATTTTCTTCAATCTAACAATATTTGCCTTGTTACATTTCTATTTTTGTTGATTAACATTCTTTATATTGTGACAGTATCATATGTTTTATCTCCATTGTCAACACTGACAGGTTGTATAACCAGTGGGGCATTGTTATTTCCTGTGTCATTCATGTCTGGGTTGAAGTAGGCCAGTAAGCTCTCTGTAAAGCACTGTCCTGTGAATGAGTAGATATGTGTGCGTGCACTCGTATCATAAAATGATACCTGACCTTTTTCGTAATCCACATATATGCCAATTCTCTGTGGAAGAGTCTTTAGTGACAGAAGCACTGATTCACCATCACAGGCCCTGTACTCGGTGCCCCCTCTCAGGCAAACTGCCCAGTAACCATCCTCTGGGCTCAACGTCACCAAACCCTTCCTGTTGACAGATTTCCTGGCCACTCCCAAGTCCCAAGCTGTTTTACCTGAGACTCCAACTTCCCAATAACCCCTTCCCCTTGAGATAGGCTCTCTTGACAGGACACATGGTGCCATGTCAAAACGTTCAGCATTGTTTGGAACATTGCGTTCTACATTGCCATCAGTCACACACCTCCTGTCTGCAGACACCACCAACCAGGGGTTTGCTGTGTCAGGGTCAAGGGTCATATCCACTGCAAGAATTAGATCAGACAAAGTCATAGTAAGTTTTCTGATAAACAGAAGTATGTAATTTATAGTGTATCCACATGTTTTACTATAACAACGAAGCAGTTGGAAATGTACCAGAACTGTAGGTGCTGAAGTGTAGATATATGTATAAAATTTTCAAAGATTAAAGTAAAGCTTCCAGATGGTTCAACGTTTCAAATAAAGACTCAAAGTTGTTTAAAAAAAATAATTAATTAAAATATTCAAGATGGTTCGAAGACTCGAGTAAAGATTCAAGATGGTTCAAGGACTCAAGTAAGGAAGATTGTTCAAGTATTTGTGATTGTTTAAAGATTCAAGAACAATTTTAATATTGTTAAAAAAAATTCAAGTAAAGATTCAATATGGTTAAAAAATTTAATATTCAAGATGATTCAATGATACAAGAAAAAATAGATGCCTCAAAGACTCAAATACAGATTCAGGATGGCTCAATGGGGAAAAAAACATTAAATGCATTAAACAAAACAAAAAAATAATAATAATAATGGTTTCAAAACATAAATTATCATTAAAAGATTAAAGTAAAGACTCAAGATTGAGTCTTTTTAATAGAGATTTTAATAGATCTTATATAGTCCAAGTCTATAGAATATTTATAGATCCATATCTTAAATTATATTATATAATTATATTATAATACCTGCATACTGGGATATTGCCTCAAGTTCTGTGGAAAAAATAAATAAATAAATAAATAAAATAAATAAATATATATATACTCCATCACAATTATATGTAACTTTCCTTCACAATTAGAATACTAACATTTAGTTGTTGTTTTTAGTTATCAAATGACATAAAAATAATAGTAACCTCTCTTTGTGGCGGTGTATATTTGTGTTTTCAGCAGTTCTTCTGCAGCATTCAGGGTTTCTCTGAGCACCTCCAGACCCTGACGGGTGTGCACACTGACCTGAGACCAGCTTTTACACTTAGGCACCTCACTTGGACTACGGAAAGCCTGGAAGGGTCAAATACAAATACAATAATTAAAGTCATCATCCTGTGTCACAACATTCAGTATTTTATTATATATATAAAGCACAGAAGAGTAACCTGTATAAGGTAGAAGTGATCTTCAGAACATGACAGCTTTTCTAGTTCAGAGTTTCTAGCATTCAGTTTAGCGATCTCCCTCTCCAGCTCTTTAATGAGACTCTCTACACGTTTCTCTTCAGTTTTCTGTTTGTGTTTCATCTTCCTGAGCAGCTCAGACTGGCTTCTATCAATAAACTGCTGCAGTGCGGTGAAGACTTCAACACTGTATGCTATCTCTCTTTCTGTGTTCTCCTAAAAGAGAAATAACAAATCAACATTTCAAGAAAGGGCTTGTGTTAAATGCATTCCTACTTTGGTAAGCTAATAGGATGAGAATCTTAAACACTTTAGGTGGCAGCTTTATCATCTGTTTTAGCATTACATTTAATTTCAGTAATGGCTGATGTCACCTTGTCTACAAAGAACAAAGTTTTGAACATAATTACAATTAGATTTTAGTAATTAGTAATTGGGTAATTTCTATTCCACCTTTGACTAAATAAAAATAGTGAATATAAACTGTAGTTTGTAGACTCTTACTTTATTTAGTTTTATAGAGTGTCTGAGTTCATCAGCTTTACTCCATCTATCCATAATCATCCGCTTCAGGTCAGACTGTGTCTTTAATAACTGAGTCTATGACAAAGACAGAGAGAATATGGATGTCTCATGAAAATACAGAAACTACATGAGAATAACTGTGAAACAAAACACGTTGATAAAAAAAAGACTGTGTCAAGACAGTAATGAAGATCTAATTATAATCAAGAATAATTATTCAAATTCAAATGTAATGATTCCTCTTTAAAAATCATATGTAAAAGTGCTTTTTTAGACTTTTTGATATAGGTCTTTGTTGTTTTGTGGTGAATTATGAGCCAGACAGGTTATTTGTGTGGTCACCCATTTATAACTTTTTTATAATTTTTAATAATTTATATATATATTTTTCATTTATGAGGCATATTTGTTTTCCCATGTCAGATCAAATGCAAATCAACTGAAATGTAAAGTATTTGCATTTGAAATTTGAAAATATTGCATGTTTGTAGACTTTTATATTAAAAATAACCAAAAACACAACAGTCAGTCTCCAGTAAAAGAAGTAAAAATTGAAGTAATAAAAGTAATAGTTAATAATAATAATAATAATTATTATTATTATTATTATTATCATTAATTACATATAAACCTTTTTAGACAGACCAACCATGAACTGACATTAAGTGATGAGACATTTTGCATAAGCTTAATGCATAATGTTTTTAAATGTATTTATTATTATTATTATTATTAATCCTGTTAAATTTTGTTAGATCCTGAAATGCTGAATTCCCTGTGAATAACAAAACTCCTCATAATGAGATCCAGCATGTTGGAAACGGAAATGACACCAAAAGTAATCAGCACTGATGGCCTTGCAAATAATATTTATCTCACTGCACTATCAATCTAGTTAAATACAGTATCTGTACATATTGTTTGAATGTTTAGCAATAATATATTATATTATACCATTGCTTTTGCTTTGAATAAAATGGAAATCATTCACTGGACAAGTAGCAAACCTTTCTCTCTGCCCATTCTCTCTCCACTGGTATTGTGTGGTGTGTGCTGTGTTCTGTATTCATGCAGAGCACACAAACAGCAGACTGGTCATATCTGCAGTAAAGCTCCAGAGGTCTTTCGTGTATCCTGCAAATGCGCTTGTCCATCCGCTGCGGCTGCACCAGTGTGTGCTTGGTGAACCTGGAGGTGTGAGAAGTCACATGTACCTCACAATATGATGCCACACACACCAGGCATGATTTTACAGCACAGGACACTTTCTCTAATGGGCACATGTCACATAAAACATTGTGTGATGTGACTGGACGATACTCTGCTGACCTCTGACCCCTCTGATTATGGATTTGTTTGGCCATTTCACGAGCAAAAGAATTTTCACAGAGCTCTGGTGTTTCCTGGAAAACCGTGGAGCATTTGGGGCAATGGGAGGAGCCAGATGCTGTCCACTGTGCAAGGATACATGACTGGCAAAATGTATGACCGCACGGGAGGGACACAGGAATGGTGAAAACATCTAGACACACTGAGCACTGGAACAACTCCTTAGACAGAAGTGGGGTGGAGGATGACATCACTAGGGTGGATAAACAGGGAAGAAAAACACAGTGGTATCATGAATAATTGGATGTATTTAGAAACCAGTACAAATAACAACAAGATGAATATAAACACGAATGGGGTGGCAGATTTTACGTGTGGCTGGTGCCATTTAATAGAGCAAACACTGAAATAGCAATTACTAAAGTTACAGTTAATAGTGACGATATTTATTTCCTCATTATAAACCCCAATAAATTACACTCAGAAAGCACCAGAATCTATGATCTTCTTTAAAGGGGTCATATGATATTGCTAAAAAGAACATTATTTTGTGTATTTGGTGTAATGCAATGTGTTTATGCGGTTTAAGTTTAAAAAAACACATTATTTTCCACATAATGTACATTATTGTTTCTCCTCTATGCCCTGCCTTTCTGAAACGCGTCGTTTTTTACAAAGCTCATCGGTCTGAAAAGTGAGGTGCGCTCTGATTGGCCAGCTATCCAGTGCGTTGTGATTGGCCGAATACCTCAAGCGTGTGATGGAAATGTTACACCTCTACCATACTGTGATGCCGTGTGTGCGACGAGCGCCTGTGTGCCGGTGATGCGCGACGAGACAAAACCAGTAAAACCCATTACAAACGAGGCATTTGTTGCATCCAGTTGGGACATAATTACTGATTATAATGACTTGTACTGTCTTTTTATGCGTTGCGTTGCATCGCGCCGAGTAAACATAAAACCATGTCTGCATTTGTGATCGGAGAAACGACAAACAACAAGCGCTACTCTACACTGCTTAAAACTCGCGTTTGAATCGTCAGTGGCAAATTCTTTAAATATGAAAACGTACTTACAGGCTGTGAGTCATGAAGCGCCAGACTGTCCTTGCAAAGTTGGAATTGACGAACTTTATAGAAACAGACACCGGTATTGTAGGCTATACTCTCCCAGGAAACAGTCCTCGTCCTCCATAAAATGCACTGCACACATCTGAATATTTGCGTTGTTCCGGAACAGTGTTGTAAATACAACTTAACCACTGATTTCTAGTCGTGTCCTCTTTTGGAAGGCCAAACAACG
>NW_015548278.1:22269-26622 GCF_001515605.1 Sinocyclocheilus anshuiensis
CATCTCAAAAGAGTACATGATTGTCCACATTTACACATCAACAATGCCTTTGTGGTGTTCAGAAAGATGGCCCATCTAGTCATGACAATGTAATAAGAAGGAACAACAGATAGGCCTACAGATAGGTCTGAATTTGTCCCCACCAAGTTTTTATTATATCTGTGTGTTATAATGTGTGGTAATCCAGTGCTGGAATGTGGTATTATATACGTCACAGCTGTGGCAACTTGCTATTCAGTGAAATCACAAAACGCATTTAATTTTGTGATAAAATATAAAAATAAATAAATAAAAATGCTTCGGATAAACATCCAATGATGTACATCTGCATTTTCTGAGTGAATGTTCAGCGCTCCCTTCCACCTTCAATACCTCGATTGAGGTGAGAACCCCCAACTGCTCCCCGGGCACCGCAGCAATTGAGGTGACAACTGCTCCCCGGGCACCGCAGCAAAAATGGCTGCCCACTGCTCTGGGTGTGTTCACGGTTCACGGTGGAGTTGTGTTTACTACTCACTGCTGTGTGCACTTTCATGGGTTAAATGCAGAGCACAAATTCTGAGTATGGGTTACCATACTTGGCAACATGTCACGACAATGGCAGAACACTCTTAACTTCTTCATTACAAGTGTTCGTTCCTAGGTCCATGAGCTGGACTCGAACTCGGGACACCTGAAGCGCTACATGTCAGCGCACTGTCCACAAGGCTATTGACAGCAGTGTAATTTAACATTTTAACATTTTAAGACTCTGTGTTCTCGTTTTTAACATAATTCACAGTTTACTAATGGTTTTGTATAATTATTAATTACGTGCTGTTATTGTCATTAAGACTATATTAAGAATTTCAACTTTGTTGAGCACACCCTAAACGTAGTCCAATCTCAGCAAAATTTGGTTTGTTTCCATTTCTCATTAAGGAGAGTTGACTGGGAGGGTGAGAGAGGAAGATTTCAAAAGTCCAAAAATAAGGGCCACCCTAATATATATATATGTACACACACACACACATACAATGTATGTAAATAATTACCCTTTTAGATTTCTGTATTCTAAAATATAAGCTATTTTACACTGCGTTTTACTAAGAAACCGTTTCCAACGAGGCAGTGTGTGAGTGATCTGTTAAAATAGTTCAGACTGAATCGCGAACCTATTCATTAATCCGATTCATTGAAAAGAGCTGACTCATAAGAGTCATTCAGTTGTGGAAAATGTTTGATGTAAATAGGAAGTTTGTACAGTAATTTACAAAATGCATATTGAGGATGCTGTGCCATTCATTATTTCTACAAAGATTAATGTGTAAAGATATGCAGAATTAATGCACCAAATACCCAGTCTGAGGCTGATATGTAAACAAGTTGCTTGTGTGATTATCTTACATTCACCATCCCCTTCATTTTCCCAAAAAGCTGCTGATTGTTGAGAAAGAGGAGAAGAGAAGGGTTGATAACTCTTGGCTGGGAGAGAGCAGCCCAGCGTGATGTGTTTGAAACTAACCAATTTAAGGCATAGCTTGGAGGGTCAAAAAGAACCAAAGGGCCTATAATTGGCATCTTTCTTGTCTTATTAAAAGAAATAGATCCCTCTGGAATCCTTAAGCTCGACGAGCTTCTGTGTGAATCTTGAGCAAACACACACACAGTCTGGATGAGATCGTAAAGTGCAGAGATGTGTGACACACTCTGACAGGAAGGCCCAGCTGATCAGCTGAACTGATGAACATGGACCGCTGTCATTTTGAGAGGTTAAAGAGATGATGTTGTGTCTTTTTCTGTTGTTAGGGTGATTCAAAATGGAGGCGTTGGAGCCGTGGCCTTGAGTTTAGCACATTTAATGATACTGATGCATTGTGAGTTCAAATGTGGTTCCTTGTCCTTTCCAACACTCATGATAGTTTGTAACTATTGTACATTTTGCCAAATTAATGGTAAATTCATACAATCTCATCTGTACATTTTTCATACGGCCCGCTGAGGGTTAGGTTTAAGGGTGCAGCTTTATGCTTAATGTTTGTTTTCCAATGAATCACATTGTACAAATCCAGTACTATTTTGTGAATTCGTTGGCTTTTACACCTTTCTCAAATTGATTCTTGGTTATTTAAGCATTGAATTGGTTATGAACCTCTATAGGTTAGTTTTAAATCACAGTTTTAAAGCATCACTGCTGTGTATGTTTTAAAGATATACACTTATTTTATGTTGACTAATATGTTAAAGCACATGTAAAGTAATGGGATATAATTTTAACTGTAGTGTCTTATTCTTACATTTAAAGTTAAAATAGTCAAAAAAAAAAAAAACTAAATTCACTATATGTGTAATTTCAAATATATTTAAATATATAACATAGTGCGTGTTTCAATGAAAATGACATCAAAGTATATTTTAGTTGATCATATAAAAGCTTGTCCATATTTCCAAGACAATAGAACAAAAATGTTAATTCATTTTCAATTAACATGCAATGAAGTGTCCAAAATCATTACATTTAGTTTGTGAATAAGTATATTCTTTTAATGTATATTATGTCCGTAATAATGACTCTTTTGCAAAGGAGAATATTTGCACAAATTATTGTATGAATACACTAAACAAACCACATCAAAAAAGCCTTTAAGACTGCTCATGATGTGGGTGTGTGTTCTGTCTTTTGTTCATTTGCACTTTTTAGAAATAATAATAATAATAATAATACTATATATATATATATATATATATATATATATATATCTGTGAATTCTGTGAACGTCCTGTGTATTCAGCTTTCATTTGGTGTTTCATGTTTAGAGTTTCATCTTGCTGCCTTATCACTAAACATTCACCAAGAGGTCAAAGTCCAACAAAGGCAGGTGAGTACTATACTCAGTTAGTGTAGTGCCCAAGAAATAATTTACACTTGTTACTTTCATTGTAAAGCTATAGGCAAATCATGAGTAAAATAAGATTTCTTTAAGTACCCATTCCCTGTAATAAGCATTTGTAACAGAACTCTTACCTGTAAGAAAAGGTGTTTCAGTCAGGAAACAGAAGAAGCACTGTTTTCACCAGCAGCTGAATGACAATTGTAATTGATTGCGAGGTTTAACCCCACCTCTTTTGGCAGGTATGGGATCCTGCTCCATGGAACTGTTCAGTTAACCGTTGAGTAAAGGTGTGTAATATCTTGCATAAGCCCTACACCTGCTAGCACTTATTTCTAACATAATCATTTTTAAACCCCTTGTATAAATAATAAAATGGAATAAAGCTTTTCTGAGAAATCTGTTTCATTTTGTAATTGTTTAGTTTGTGAATGGAAAGAATGGAAATTCACCTTTTCAACAGCAAAGAGCAGAACATATAGGAAACATTCTGTACCATTCGATGTATCGTCGATGTATTGAATCCAAACGTGTATTGTAATATATATCATAAAATTAGGTATTTGATGCCTAGAGCTAATATAAAGACACTAGAGGTAGATTTGTGTAACAACTCTCTTTACTTGTTTCACTCTCACTAATATCTTATTCAATGACAGAACAATTGAAGGCTCTGTTCTATACTGTCCATCACATTTTGAAGCACAGAAGATAATATTAAACTAAATGCTTCTACTCGCATTACTCTTCTCTTTAGCATACTTTTATGTACTTATAGTACTTATTAAAAAAATAATATAACCTACTAAGAAAATTAAGTTATTTAAGAAAATTATTTAAGTGTGAATTTAATGTAGTTTCCGGAGGCTTAATCACATTAATTGAAATGAAGATGTATTACATTTTAAATTGATGTTAAATACAGTTAGATGAATTAGAGTGTTGTTTCTACTTAAGTATGACTTGAGTACATCTTTATATAATTTCATAATTATTATATTGTCTTTAAAATATAGCTAAAATGTCCTGTTAAATGTACTGATTATGGAAACTAAAATATACTCTAATGTAATTTCTATTTAAACTGGCCATGTACTTAAATATATTTGTAATTACACATTTGTAATGATGAAGTTGCAATGTATTGCATTACAAATGTTTACTTGTCTTTTAGTGGTGTTTTAGTTATATATTTTTTTGCAAATGTATGGCATTATTGCTAAAGCAGACACTTCAAAATACCTCAAACATCAACACCAATAAATTCTAACCTCTGAAAATAAAACAGATTTTAATGTATTTTATAATTTTATACATACCAAAAACGATAGGAGCAGTTGGCCACATCTAGGAAAAAATGAATGGATAAGGTCCTCTGATATACAGTGTATTGTCAAACACTTTTCCTACAGTTTTTTTTTCTAACCAGCAGATGGCAGTAACACCTAGAAACAAATTAGATCATCAATAAAGTGATTTTATT
>NW_015548278.1:27946-33173 GCF_001515605.1 Sinocyclocheilus anshuiensis
TAGTCTATAATTACCTATTCTGGCCAATCAAACCTCTTGGATTTCATTTCATAGCACACATCATAGATAAGATGAGCAACTAAAGGCCAAGGGTGCTGGTCAGATCCAAACCACCCAACCAAAGATATGTCAGTATACATACCATATACTGCAGTAAGAATAGTGTATTAGTATGCTGTACTGAACATACCAAAAGTCTCTGCAGTAAACAAGGCATTTATGGTACACGTCTTGGGTTACTTGACTGTAACAGCAACTTTCTGGCCTATCTTGCTATTCTTTAGGGTGTTTAGAATGGGTTTGACATGTGCAGGAGAGAGGTGCCCGCATTGTGTCGAATTCTATACAACCCCCAAATAAATTGTCCTCTGGGCATGAGAGAGAATGCTTTTCTTGGCATTGAGTCTCAACCCCAGACATTTGAGATGAGCAAGGACAACATCCTGATGTCGAAGCACAAGTTCTTGAGACTGAGCCAACATCAGCCAGTCATCCATGTAATTCATGGTCTCGGATGCCCTTGAGTCACAGAGAAGCCAGTGCTGCATCCATACATTTTGTGTATGTGTGGGGCGATAAGGCTAGATCAAACGGAAGAACCCGACACTGGTAAGCTTCGCCCCCGAAAGCGAACCTCACGAACTTCCTGTGTTGTGGCAAAAATTCTATATTGAAGTATGCATTCTTGAGGTCGATTGTCACAAACCAATCACTGGATTGGATCATTGATACAATCATTTTGATTGTCAGCATTTTGGACTTGTTCTGAGGTAGCGATTCAAACCGCAAAGATCCAGAATTGGATGCAACCACCCATCTTTTTTGGAAACCAGGAAATTTCAGCTATAATAATCCGACTCTCTGTCTAGGAGGAGAACATGTTCTATGGCCCCTTTGTCCAGCAAAGCTTACAATTCCTGTGTCAACAAATGCTCTTGTTCCGGTTTCACAGCAGTGAAAATCATGCCGTTGAAATGCGGAGGACGGTGCTCAAACTGTATCCTGTAGCCATTTTCTAGACCATTCTCAGGTCTGGCTCCTTGGTGGTTTGTGGAGTCTACTCGCTCCACCATCTTGGCGAGGAGGTGCACAAATAACCATACTCTCCTTCTGGGCTTCTCGTCTCAGAGAATCCGGACCTGGTCAGGACTGGGTGGCCGACAGCCCCGATGCTTGAGCACGGCAGGGGAGAAACCAGGGTCTGAACCACATAGAAAGAGTACGAAGACCCCGCAGAGTGAGCCTTATCTGCCGGAAGAAACTTTACAAGAGCCTCTTTTCCTCTTAGAACTTACTGACAACCGCATTAACGGAGCCGCCAAACAGGCCGGAAGGTGAGACAGGGACATCAAGGAGGAACGTCCGGTCCCTGTCCTTGATGCCCATGAGGTTCAGCCACAGGTGCCTATCCATGGTGACCACAGCAGCTATAGAACGGCCGATGGCGCTGACCATCTGCTTGGTTGCCCACAGAGACAGATCTGTAGCCTGGCGAAGTTCTAAAAACGGATCCTCATCAATGCCCCAGCACGTGCTCAAATATTTCAGCAGGTTAGCCTGGTACGCCTGCAGAACCACCATGGTGTGCAGTGCAACACCATTCTGACCTGCTGCCTGGAACGCTTTCCCCACCAGCGTGGATGTTACTCTTCAGGGCTTGGTTGGGAGCATTAGCTTCTTCAGCAATGATGCGCTTCCAGGGGAGAGAGACCCCGTGAGCGTCACTTCCACCTGGGACATCATCATGTAGCCCTGTGCCGTCGCATCCACGATAGTCAAATAAATCGACATTGAGGGTACAAAGACACGGGACAAATATGGCTTACTCCATGAATGAACCTCAAGTAACTCCTCATATGCTTTATCCTCACAAGAGGAGTGCTCTGAGGTGGCACTCTCGATCTCCATCTCTGCAGAAGCAAGAGATGAGGTGTTATCTGCCCGATCCGAAGTGCCAGGGCACGCTTCAGAAGTGGGCGCGAGGATCTGGCGAGAGCACGAGAGAAAGGGAAGGACCAGCCTGTCGCGCCTCAGCCAGATTGACATGCGACCCCCACGATCTTAATGAGGGAGTGGCGGCTCGCTCCTCTTTGAAGAAAGTGAGCCGTGCACAAACCACTTGATGGGTAAGACATTGCAGTACTCTCACTCGAAGATGAGGGCAGTGCGCTCATTCCCCAAGCAGTCAAAGCAAAAGGTATGCGGGTCATCCTCCGAGATGGGCTTCGAACAAGGAGGCACGCATTTCATCACGCAATCCCTCGACATAGCCATAATGTAACTTTACTTCTTTTCTTATTTTGTAAACAAACAAAAAACTTCAAAGCAGCACAGAGCGCAAAGCACACACAAACACAATACGGTCCCTGAAGACAAAGAAACCTGAAGGTATGTCCGTTTCACGTCTATTTATATCCTCTCAGGTGCACACATTCCAATGATTTCACAGACCGATTTAAGCCAAATTCGTGGTGTATTTGACACACGTTTCACAACCGGTTGAACAAAGAATGTTCTAATCAGCATTAAAGAAATGCAGCATCGAGTGTAGCTTTTGATAGGGAACGGCTGTATCAGTTCTTGTGCTATATCAAAGCCCGATGTACAAAACTGGCATTCAAAAGCAGTACATTTAGATCAATAGCAGTGTAACTAAACTTTTATTGATTGAAGAAAAAATTGCAAGTGTAATCTGTGATCAAACAGATTATCAAGGCAGAAAGGCTATTTTCATCCACAACGTGTCCCAGATGGGAACAATGATGTCGAGCATTATGTTTTATGTTGATTAGAGGGGCAGTTGATGCTCTGCAGTCACATAAATAAGAGCTCTCAGAGGAAATGAGCACAAGATTAACATATATTCATCACTGGGAAGGAAAAAAAGTTTTTTTTTTTTTTTTTTTTTTTTCCATACCTGAAATAAAGGCAGAGGCATGATTTATATGACTGGTGAATTTATGGAGAAACATTCTATAACTGCATAACAAATGTGATGGGGAGGGGGAGAGAGATTAGTGGTGCTTTAATGAAATCACTTGAGTTTAAAGCTGGTGGGGAGGGGGTTAAACCACCAGCACCACACTTATCACAATATACACACTTCAGCATGTCTGGCTGAGGGCTGCTGGGGAAACAAACCCAGGCATCATCTTAATGTTAATTTAGGAAGGTATTTCCATACGCAAGATATCCCGAGGTATTCATTTATCAGGTAGGATGCGATCTGTTCGTGTTTTTTTTTTTTTTTATACAGACAAGCTTTTATATCACACTTTAGCATTGTTGACAGGACACACATCAGCAATTGGCACAATATCGGGGTAAATTATTTTAGTTTTGTGAAATATGTCATTTTAACGCGTATATTTGTGCGTTATCATCGTAACCTGTTGCGCTGAAAATGAGCCCGAATTACGCGCGCATTACTGCGAATCTCGTTTAGGGCGCACAGGATGCGTCCACACTTGCCACAGCATTCCCAGTTGTAATTAACTTTTATATGGTAACGATATGTATTTCATGTAGCTATGATAAATGTCGAATCTCACGAAATTAATAGTATTTGATAAATATTGCAATGGAGCAAAGAAAAAAGGTAGGCTATATATTTATCAGTGGAGAAACGTAATTTGTATGAAAATACATTTTAGTTACATTTTAAGTAAATATTAATTACAATGCGATGTTAGTTTGCAAATGAATCGTGATTGGAGCAGTCTGCCTACTTTGCAAAAATACTTCATTACAAATCCATCCCCTCACGATTTTGGAAAACAATTAATTACACTACCATAACATATTGACACGTCTTAAGCACAACTAAACATTCAGGATTTTTCATTAGTACCATGAATCTGCATAAATCTGAAAACAAAATTAGACATTGCATAAAGAACTCTTGCACAAAGAACATTTTGCAGTGCGTGATGACGAACGGGTATTTAGGATGGTACTGATGTGTTGTTTCTTTTCGTTTAGTGTTTTCAAGACCTGAATGAAGCAGTAAACGAATGAGTCAATCAATGCAGGGAAGAAAGCTATCATTTTGCCTTGTTTATCTGAGTTATCTAAGCTTTGGTTTTGTTTTTCCCCCCCATAATCACATTAAGCATGGGAGAGAGAAAGAGAGACAGGACTTTTATAAGGAAACTACATTAATGTTATAATAGATAAATGAATCGATTTTATTTTAATTTTTTACATGATTCCCAATTATTTATATTCACGATTTCTAATATTTGTACAGGCTTTACATTTTTATTTCAATGTAGTAATTAGCAATTCATTTAATTTTATATTTGAACAGATTTGTTACTCGACAGCATTAATTAAAGTTTCTTAAGGGTCAAGATCATGTTATCTGCATCTGTGTAAGCCACTCCCATAATAGCTGTCACCACTCAAATTAATGCTCTCAAACGACTCTGCATTATCTGTATAGCATGTGTAAGACTCGAGTACAATTATGAAGTAATCATTTTATGACGAATAAATCTTTCAGTGAGTAAAGCTGGCTGTGTCTGTAGTATTAAAGACTACACAACATTATTATATTATCTTTAAATTAATTTTTAAATGATTATTATTTTTAAATTATTGTCCCTGGATTACTAGGGTACTCTTGTAATAAAGTAGCGGTGGTAGCGGACAGATTTTAAGTATCAATTCTGCTTAAAAAGATGCGATCTAATCCTGTTTACATTAAATAAGCCTGCTCCCGAGCAGGTTTAAGTTTAGGACCTGTTGCTATGACAGCAACTCCGGGATGAGCTTCGAAGAACCAAATAATTCAAGATCATGCCGAATATATAAAAATATATACAAATATATATAGGACCACAATAATATTTTGTCCAAAAAAAATATTGTTGTTTACATAGTTCATAGTTAGTTTAGTTAGTTAGTTAGTTAGTTAGTTAGTTCACTAGAGTTGTTACTTCGTTATTCACCTTTCTTGAGAAAAACTCTTCAAATCCAGTCAGCATCAATAATGACTTTGAATATATATATATATTTTTTCTTTTCTTTTCCTTCATGATAAAGACATTTCTTATTCAGATATTTCTCATTTAAGTTTTTTTTTCTTTCTGAGATTTACTGGACAGGGTCTTCCACACATCCTCTTTTTGTGTCATTATTTTCAGTTGTGCATTTGATTCTTGACACACAGCTGGTATGAGGTTTGTGAATATGGGTGTCCGTGTTCGGCGGACTGCTGAACCAG
>NW_015548278.1:33183-34403 GCF_001515605.1 Sinocyclocheilus anshuiensis
CCAGAACCTGAACCACAACCAAAACCAGAACATGAGCACCATCCTGCTCACCCGACTCATCATGACTATGAAAACATGAAGAACAAGTTCATGAATGAACTGGAACATCTTCCATGTAAGTACCTACACTTAGCCCTACATTAAAATAAAAGGGCAAGACTTAAAAAAAAAAAGCACAAAATTAATAGAGTAGGTATAGATCAGACATTTAATTTATAAATAATTATATGAAGTTCACTCACTGCTTGGTTATTCAATTTCATTAAAATACAGAATACACTGATTTTGTTGTGATTGTGTAACCTCACAGGAAACAATATCATTCTTCATTTTCATTTTCTTCTGACTCGTTATCGGCATTTGATGAGAAGTCAGATTACATAAAAGGAGCACTTTGATTTATAGTTGTTGTTCAGCTTTACAGATGATAATTTCAAATTAAAAGTATATTGAATTGATGTGACACAACACTAAGCGACAATTGTCCTGTGTGATTTATGTCCTGTACCTGTTTCCATGGAGACTGACCAGCTCTCTGTTCTCTGTAGTGCCGATGTGGGCTGTAGCAGCCAGCGTAGTGGTGGTTCTCGCCCTTGTGGCTTGTTTTACATATTGTATTTTCAAGAAATTCTTCGGCAAGAAGAAGAAATCCAAGAAAGCTAGAGAGAGGAAGAGAGCAGGACGGAGAAAAATAGAAGGGACAGAAGGAGAGGGTGAAGGAGAACAAAAGGTGCAAGAAGAAATACACAAATACAACCTCAATTTGAAAGTTTTTTTAATCATGTTATAAAAAAAAAAAAAAAAGGTAACACTTTACAGCAAGGTCTTTGTAACGGAAGAGGTCTGACGCAACAGGTTAGTATATCAATCAAGTTTATTTTGCTCAGAGAGTACGGGTGTAGGATCAAGGTGATGACACGGTGAGTGTATAGTTTGTAGAACAGTTTAAAGGATATGATGAGTGGAATGATCGGAGTCCTTTCCTTTACAGGAGCTGGAATGCACACGGGAAGAGCACACACCTCAGCGATCCAGGAACTAGGAGGAACAGGAGACACTTGGAGACACTAGGAGGAACACAGGAGGTAAGTAATGCAGAAAGTATTCAAATGGAAGCAGTAGTAAAGTCAGAGAGTCCTCTACGTGTGTATGAGACCGGACAATGAGGGTGTCTGAGGTGTGTGCTTTTATGCAGGCTGGTTGATGAGGTGCTTGATTAG
>NW_015548278.1:34424-44486 GCF_001515605.1 Sinocyclocheilus anshuiensis
TGCTCAGTCCTCAGGAGATAGAGATCGTTGTGATTGGGTGGTGGTGGATCCTGGCCGATCTGTTACAGTACTCCCCCCTCCACGGCCCGCTCCTGAGGGCCGAAAACCCCGACGTCGTGGTGGTCTACCTCTGCCCAGAGGTGCCAGCTGATCAGGATGGGCCGCATGGAACTCAGACATTAAGGCGGGGTCTAATATCGGTGAGCGTTCCTCGGGTCCATATCCTTCCCAGTCTACGAGGTATTCTAGCTGACCACCATGGCGCCAGGACTGCAGAATTTCCTTCACCTTTTAGACTGACCCCTCATCCAGGATCAAGGGAAGAGGGGGTTCCTCCGTCTGGCCAGGCTCTGTGGGGAGAGAGACAGGTTCATGGTGAGGTTTAAGCAGAGATACGTGGAACGTGGGATGAATTCTGTACTGTGAGGGGAGTTGGAGTTTGTAGGTGACTGGGTTTACTTGTTCCAGGATGGTGAAGGGGCCAACAAATCTGGGACTGAGCTTCCTACAGGGCAGGCGCAGTTTGATGTCCCGAGTTGACAGCCATACCTTCTGACCTGGTTGATAGGTAGGCGTTTCAGCTCTTCGAAGGTCCGCGGCCGTCTTCTGCCTGCGCACTGCCCGTTGGAGATGGTGGTGAGCAGCGTCCCAGACCTTCTCGCTTTCCCGGAACCAGTAGTCCACCGCCGGAACATCAGAAGATTCCCCGGACCAGGGGAACAGTGGAGGCTGGAACCCGAGCACGCACTGGAAGGGAGTGAGACCAGTAGAAGGCTGTCGCAGGGAATTCTGGGCGTACTCGGCCCAGCCCAGGAACTGGTTCCAGGAATCCTGGTGTCCATGGCAGAAGGTTAGAGTTTGCCAGATGGTAAGTGGCGCGGGCTTTTGGACATGGCACAGTCTGGACATCCTTGCACGAACCTTCTCACGTCCCTTGCCATATTGGGCCACCAGAAGCGATCTCGTAGCAGCGAGAGAGTGTTGTTGGCCCCTGGGTGGCCAGTGCCCCGAGCAGAGTGAGCAGAGTGAATCAGTGGAGTGCGTTGTGTTCGTGGTACATACTTGCATCCTGGAGGACAGCCCGGCGGATTGTTGGGAGCCGTATTTGAGGCTACTGAGGGGGAATTCCATTCAATGGGACTGATGATCATCTTTGGTGGGATGTTTATAGCTTCCACCTTCCCCTCATCCATCTGGATACTGGTACGATCAATGTTATACCCCAGGAACTGCACCGTGGGTTGGTGGAAGGTGCACTTTTCAGCCTTGAGGAATAGGTGGTGCTCTCTCAGGCGTTGGAGGACCTCCGCAATGTGCTGGCGATGTTCGGCCTGGCTCCGGGAGTAGATGAGGATGTCATCTATGTAGACAATGACGAATCGATGAAGAAACTCCCGGAGCACCTCATGCATGAAATCCTGGAATACGGAGGGGGCGTTGGCAAGTCCATAGGGCATGACCAGATACTCGTAGTGGCCAGTAGGGGTCACAAAGGCAGTCTTCCATTCATCCCCCTCACGTATCCGGATGAGGTTGTAGGCACTGCGGAGGTCCAACTTGGTGAAGATGGTAGCCCCACGGAGATGTTCAAGGGCATTTGGGACGAGGGGAAGAGGATATCAGAACTTGATGGTGATATTATTTAATGCTCGGTAATCTATACAGGGCCTCAAGCCTCCGTCCTTCTTGGCCACAAAGAAGAAGCTCGATGCAGCAGGGGAGTTAGATGGACGGATGTAACCCTGACCCAGCGCCTCCTTAATGTAGTCCTCCATGGCCTTCTGTTCAGGAAGCGACAGTGAATAGATTTTTCCCCGAGGCACTGGCTCACCCGGAATGAGATCTATGGCGCAGTCCCATGGCCGATGTGGTGGTAAGCAGGAGGCTTGTTTCGGCAAAAAACGTCGTTGAAGGGGGCATAGCAGGATGGAATGTCTATGGATTTCTTCTCGATGGGACTTTCAATGGAGGTTGAATTCACAGGACAGAATGGGATTGTGCTTTACCAACGACGGGCGCCCTAAGATGATGTCAGCCGTAGACCCCTCCAGAACCAGAAGATGAATGTCTTCCGAATGAAGTTGACCAAGACGAAGAGTGATGGGACCCACACGATATTGTACATGTCGACGACATAGTGGTTTCCCAGTTATCAACTGGACTTGGTAGACGGTTTCAGTGGTGGTAGCTTGTAACTTGAGCTGGCGGCAGAGGTTCCTGGAGATGAAGTTTCATGCTGACCCGGAGTCGATAAGGGCAGATACTGAAATATGGAGGTTGTGGCGGGGACTGGTGTTGCTGTTAAACAGGACTGCATGCGGTTTGAACAACGGATGGATAACTGAATTAATCTTTCCAATCCAAATGAATCATACGCAGCGAGCTGTAACCGAAGCTGGGGCTCCAGCCCCTGTCTGTAAGTAGTCAGCAGCGATCTCTCATTCCATCCACTTGTTGCTGCGAGAGTTCTGAACTTCAGAGAGTATTCAGCAATTGACATGGTACCCTGTTGCAAGTGATAGAGTTGTTCTCCCACAGCGGTATCTCCGTCTGTCCTTCCAAACACCTCGCGAAAATGCACTTGAAAGTTCTGTACATTGTGAATGACGGGGCTGGCCTGGGCCCAGATCGTCTCCGCCCACTGCAACGCAGGTCCTGTTAGCAGGGATATAATAAAAGCAATTTTGGAGGTGTCAGTGGGATATGATTGCGGTTGCATTTCAAATGTGAGATTACACTGAAGGAGGAATCCGTTGCACTCCTCCGCCGAGCCAGAGTAGGGCGCCGGTCGGGCCATGGGACTAGCGATGATGGTAGGCAAAGTGCTGGTTGGAAGGGAGGAGGTGATGAGTGGTGATGGCGGCGGTGCCGGTGATGGTGACGATGCCAGTGGATTAAGAAGGACGCGTCGTAGTGAGTCTACGAGCTCCTGAAACGGACCGGGGTGACTCATCTTTGCCGTCGGTGTTGGTCCGGTCTTCTGTAACGGAAGAGGTCTGACGCAACAGGTTAGTATATCAATCAAGTTTATTTTGGTCACAGAGTACGGGTGTAGGATCCAGGTGATGACATGGTGAGTGTATAGTTCGTAGAACAGTTTAAAGGATATGATGAGTGGAATGATCAGAGTCCTTTCCTTTACAGGAGCTGGAATGCACACAGGAAGAGCACACACCTCAGCGATCCAGGAACTAGGAGGAACAGGAGACACTTGGAGATGAGGAGACACTAGGAGGAACACAGGAGGTAAGTAATGCAGGAAGTATTCAAATGGAAGCAGTAGTAAAGTTAGAGAGTCCTCTACGTGTGTACGAGACCGGACAATGAGGGTGTCTGAGGTGTGTGCTTTTATGCAGGCTGGTTGATGAGGTGCTTGATTAGTGACAGGTGCAGGTGCTCAGTACTCAGGTGATAGAGATCGTTGTGATTGGGTGGTGGTGGAGCCTGGCCGATCTGTTACAGTCTTATTAGTTAACAGTTATTAGTTAATGCATTAACTAACATTAACTAACAATGAATACAACATTTGTTACTGTAATTATTTATATTTGTTAATGTTTGTTCATTAACATGAACTGAAATTAATAATGCTTTAGAACTATTTTTCACTGTTAGTTCATTTAAATAATGTAGAGTGTTGCAAAAATTATGTATGTGACAGAATAAAAATAACTGTATTGCTAGATTTAAGATTTAAGTTAAATCACATCATAATATCCTTTGTTATTTAAAATTTATTTTCATATTCCATGGACATACTGTATAAAATACAACTATCCATCTTTGCAGGAGGAAGGAGAAAAAAAGGAGGGAGAAGTGCAAAAAGAGGAGCAGGAAAACCTTGGAAAACTGGAATTCTCTTTGGATTACAACTTCACTGATGCTCAGGTGCCTGATGTATTAAAATCCTTATTAGAAATGTACCATAACAGGTAGCTAGTTGAGTTGCAATGACGTCATTGTAACAAGAAAATGGAAGGAATATGTCTAATTTTGTGTCAACAGCTGATAGTTGGAGTTCTTCAGGCTCAAGACCTTCTCGCTATGGGTATTGGTGGTACATCTGACCCATATGTGAAAGTTTACCTGCTTCCAGACAAGAAGAAGAAATTTGAAACCACAGTCCAGCGCAAAAAACTGTGCCCTGTGTTCAATGAGACCTTTATCTTCAAGGTTTTTCCTGTTCAGTGTTTTTGTTTGTTTACAAAGTACAAAGCCAGGTTCTGACTTATGCACATGATGAGTTATGTATCTCTTACAGTGAACATGTGGCTTTTCAGTAGTATCATGTAGTTTTGTCTTTTTGAGTGTTCTGGTGTCTGTTTAGTTCCACCTGTAGTTTGTTTGTCCATTTCTCTCTCTCTCTCTCAGGTTTTGTGTCAGGGTTTTGTCTCCTTGTGTGGCATCCTAAGTTCCCAGAAACCCCTGCTTCCCTACACTGGTTTTGTGATTCGTTTGTTGATTGACAGCTATCCAGGTATCAGTGAGGTTATATACATTTTTGAAGGAAAATTTCAATTAAAAATGAACTAATATTTTCAGATTTATTATAATAATTCTGATTTATTCATTATCATGTTGTTCCAAACCATACAACTGTTCTTTCGAAATGTTCATGCTGCCATTTTCATACAGCGACAGTTTATACTATAGTGACCATGGCTGCCACATGGTCACCACAGACTGCCTTTTTATGGAAAAGACCTGCATAAACATTCTGAAGTTTTGGTGACTAAAAATGGAAAAAAAAAAAATTTTTAATGATTTGTTTACCTGCATCAGGTAACATTTGTTTTATTTTTGGGCTTGTCTGTTAATACATGTTTTTTTAACACATATTAACACTGGAAAACCGATTTACACAAAATGCTGATACACTATTTTGTTCTCATTTGTTTCTCTCACATATTCTTTGTTCCTGCCTCTCATCATGCATTATAGGTTCCCTATGCTGAATTGGGTGGGAAAACTCTGGTGCTTCAGGTTTTTGATTTTGATCGGTTTGGTAAACATGATGTGATCGGCCAGATAAAGATTCCCATGAATTGTGTGGATCTCGGACAACCGCTACATGAATGGAGGGATCTAGAAAATGGAGAAAAAGAGGAGGTACATTTTATTTTCTGTCAATATTTGTCTTTATTTTGCATGACTGGCTTGATTTCTCAGGTATGCCATCATCCATCCCTGGATTTTTAAACTGTATATTCTATATTTGGAACTATGGTCTTTTTTTTCTTTCTCTTCAACAGGAGAAGCTTGGAGACATTTGCATTTCTCTGCGTTATGTCCCCACTGCTGGTAAACTCACCGTCAACATAATGGAGGCCAAAAATCTCAAAAAGATGGATGTTGGTGGTTTATCAGGTACAATTCAAGATTACATAAAAAAAATTTAATTAAATTAAATTTGTACTATTTCATAGTTTTGAATTCTATTTTTCTAAAATGTGGAAAATACTACTAATTAAGAATGTACAAATACATTTAATTTATTTACAGTTGGCTGAATGTTTTGTGTGTGTGTGTGTGTGTGTGTGTGTGTAAGAATGTTTTGTGATTTTCATTTGAACTACTTTGACAATGATCCTTCTTCCTGTGTCAGATCCGTATGTCAAGATTAAAAGTTAAAACTGTATGTCAACTACAGTTTAAAAGAACACATTGAACCCATACTTTAACGAGAGCTTCAGCTTTGAGGTCCCATTTGAACAGATTCAGGTGATGTGTGATCATTCTTACATCTGATATAACCTATTTTTTTGTCAATTACTGTAAATATAATGTCCAAAATGAAATAAATTCATATTCTAAAGTCCAAATCCACTCTATTCTAATGCAGAAAGTCCAGCTCCTCATTACTGTGTACGACTATGACAAGCTGGGAAGCAATGACCCTATTGGCAAAACCTTTATTGGTTATGGTGCCACAGGTGTCGGCTTACGCCATTGGTCAGACATGCTGGCAAATCCAAGACGTCCAGTGGCCCAGTGGCACACGCTTCAACCAGAGGAAGAGGTGGAAGCTGCTCTGAAAGCGCCACCTCTAATCCTCGTCATGGTAACAAGTGGGTAATATACCCAGAGTATACAGTCACATCCAGGGCAACAATGAATCATCCACGTACTGAGCAACTTAGGCAAGGCAAGGCAAGTTTATTTATATAGCACATTTCATACACAATAGTAATTCAAAGTGCTTTACATAAAAGGAAGTGGGAGGCAAAAGTCTTCTTTTTCGTGGTATTATTCCAGTTCCAGAGAGTTTTTTGTTTTAGTGTTTGTGCCAAAAATATGTTATTTGAGCACTGTGCTGATCTGCTGAAGCAAAAATCTTAGAAAAATCAAAGAAAAGTACAGAAATAGGGAGCAAAGAGCAGAGCAGTAAGCAAGAACGTCCGAACGGTAGCGAAGCCGGAAGGTAACTTAGTGAAAGGCATTAATAGGCACTGCATGCATGAGCTTTGCAAGCATGACCAGTGATCTTTACAGTTTATGTTTTGTGGAAGCTTAGCATTGCTGAGTTATAGTTTCATGCTTAATGTTTTCTCTCCCGAGGTTATTTTGTTTTATGTGAAGATCGCCATGATTTGTTATGAGTTGTATTTCTAAATGCATGTTTTTATGTTTGGAGTAGATGTGTTTTCTTTATGGTAGCTATCACTCTGCTTGGTTTTGTAACTTAAAGATGTGATGATGAATTGTTGCTAATTTTGGTGAGAGCTAAACCAGTACAGACAATATGTCAGTAATTTTTGCAAATATAAAATGAGATAAGAATTAAATATTCTCTTCTGCACTTCATTAATAGCTATGCAAATGACAACAGTTAAAATGGCTATATTTATATAAATAGATTGCTATAGTCAAAAAACAAGTTTGTTTTGTTCCACTTTTGTATTCGTAATGCTAAAGTCACTTTGTGTTTGAAAATGCAAATCAAATTAAACATATGTATCATTTGTTTCTTGTGTGTGCTCTATTTAACTACATTTGAATGCCAAGGATCCTCTTATGAGGGACTGTCTTTATAAAATCAAAGCCATAAAGCAGCTATATGTTTTTCATGTAAACAAAATGTCAAGTTCTGTCATGAAACTCTAGATGGCATAGGCTGATGGGTCCTTAACACAAACTGATGATATTCACGGTGTTAAAGGGGTCCTATTATGCATTTTCACTTTTTTAATTTTAGTCAGTGTGTAGTGTGTATGTTTGGGCATTAAAAAGATCTAGAAAGTTACAAATCTCAAAGTCCACTCCAAAGGGAGATATTTCGTTTTTTAAAAATCCCTTTTCAAGAACTACAACGAACGGCTCGTTTGGACTACAGCGTTTGTTTTCCGGGCTTTGTGATATCACAAAGCGGCTCATTGGAATATCATTACACATAATTCCCGCCTACAGAAATTCGAATGGTTGGGGGGTGGGGAGGGGCGAGGTTGTGGTTAGAGCGCGACGCCGAACGGCGCCGCCGGTGTGCCTACACTCATAGAAAATAATGTATTTTAATTTTAAAGACGTGGTGAGACGCGACGCTGCGCTTCTCGTCCGGTGTGCGACAGCCTGAAACGCTGTTTTTTTTTTTTCACCTCCGTGCCCAAACGTCTTTGTTTGGGCTTCTGAAAGCGGATGATGTCTGTCAGAGTTTTTGCTTTGTATGTCTCATTTTGGCCACTAGAGGTCCCTATGGTACTCTCGTGTCAATGTTGTGCCTCTTGTAATCAGTGCTATTGTTTTCAGATGTGCCTCGTTCTGGGCTGTGTATTTAAACTGGTCACTTCCTTTGTTTCTTTGCTTGGTTATTGTTGTTCCTAAGCCAGCTGCTGCCGTAAGTCTGCTCTAGTTCAAAGAACTATAATTCGAAAGTTTTTTTTGGATTGTTTCCCTGTGTTTAAGTTGGCTGTTTTGTCTTTTTCCTGAGTTTTTGTTTTAGAGATTATTATTCTCCTTTTTGGATCCTTTTTGGACTGAAGATTTTTCTGTTTTGTGGCTTTCATTAAGGAAAGGATTTTTGTAACATTTCTGCTGACTATTGGGTTCAACTGCTTCCTTTGGCTCAGTGGCGGAAATTGAGACTCTCGCGCCAGAGACCCTAGTTCGAGCCCCGGCTCTGACAGAATAACCAAGCCACATTATGAACCCAGAGACTCCTAATTCTCAAGAACTCCTTGCCAAGCCGTGTATTGATTACAGGGGCCTTAATAAGATAAATATTCGAAACCGCTATCCCTTGCCGCTAATGGCCACTGCCTTCGAAATCCTGCAAGAGGCCTCCATCTTCACTAAGCTCGACTTGCGCCATACTTACCATCTTGTGCGCATCAGACAAGGAGATGAATGGAAGACCGCCTTCAACACGCCCACTGGGCACTATGAATATTTAGTTATGCCCTTTGGTCTCACTAATGCTCCTGCAGTATTTCAAGCTCTCATCAATGACGTTCTTAGAGACATGCTCAACCAATTTGTGTTTGTCTACTTAGATGATATCCTCATCTTCTCGAGTTCCCTCCAAGAGCATGTAAAACACGTCAGTAAAGTTCTCAGACGCCTTCTTGATAGTCATCTTTATGTTAAACCTGAGAAATGTGAATTTCATGTGACCAAAGTTCAGTTCCTGGGGTTCATCATCAAGCCTGGCCAGATACAAATGGACCCTCAAAAGGTTCAAGCAGTTGTGGATTGGCCCTCCCCCTTGTCGGTAAAGGAGGTACAGCGTTTCCTTGGCTTTGCCAATTTTTATCGCAAGTTCATCCTGAACTTCAGTACTGTGGTAGCTCCTTTATCTGCCCTCACCAAGGGGAACACAACCAGTTTTTATTGGGGACCTGAAGCAGAGTTGGCTTTCAGCAGACTAAAAAGCCGTTTCACCTCCGCACCTATTCTCATTCTCCCTAAGCCAGATAAGCCCTTCATCGTGGAGGTCGATGCTTCGGATGTAGGGGTCGGAGCTGTGTTATCCCAAAGGGGGGAGGACAACAAGCTGCATCCGTGTGCATTCCTTTCCCACCGCCTTACACCAACTGAGAGGAACTATCATGTAGGGGATCGAGAGTTACTGGCAGTTAAGCTAGCGCTTGAAGAGTGGAGGCATTGGCTTGAGGGGGCCAAACACCCATTCCAAGTACTCACAGACCACAAAAATCTGGAATATATTCAGCAGGCAAAGCGACTCAACCCCCACCAGGCACGTTGGTCCTTATTCTTCAACCGATTCCAGTTCATCTTATCCTACCGCCCCAGCTCTAAGAACCTAAAACCTGTTGCTTTGTCCCGAGTATATGTAAACACTCCTCAGGAAGATTCCATTGCATCAATTATCCCCAGTTCCAAAATAATAGCTCCTATCAGGTGGAATTTGGAAAATACGGTAAAACAGGCCCAAGCCCGAGAATCTGACCCAGGAGGGGGGCCAACCCACTGTCTGTTTGTCCCAAAAGCTGTCCGCTCCCAGATCCTCCAGTGGGGTTCAAAGAACTATACTTTGAAAGCTTTTTAGATTGTTTCCCTGTGTTTTAATTTTGCTGTTTTGTCTTTTTCATGAGTTTTTGTTTTAGAGATTATTATTCTCCTTTTTGGATCCTTTTTGGACTGAAGATTTTTCTGTTTTGTGGCTTTCATTATGGAAAGGATTTTTGTAAACTTTCTGCTGTTTTTTTGTTAAATAAACTCTTAACTCTAGTTAATTTAAGAACGCGTCTGACTATTGGGTTCAACTGCCTCCTGTGGCTCAGTGGTGGAAATTGAGACTCTCGCGCCAGAGACCCTAGCTCGAGCCCCGGCTCTGACAGAATAACCAAGCCACATTATGAACCCAGAGACTCCTAATTCTCAAGAACTCCTTGCCACAGTTGCTCAGCATGAGTCCACAGTCCAACGCCATGAGTCGGCACTAGCTCAGCAGGAGACTTTGATGGTTAAACACTCACAGGTGCTGTCTGATCTCATGACTTCTGTCCGTCAGATATTTGACCGGCTGCCCTCTACTTCAGCTACTGCCCCTACTGCTGCCTCTGTAGCCCTTCCGGATTCTCGAGTGCTCTCTCCTCTAACTGCACC
>NW_015548278.1:44503-51660 GCF_001515605.1 Sinocyclocheilus anshuiensis
AGCATGTTCTAGTACACCCCCAAAACAAAATCAAGACTTTGTAAAAGAGCATAATAGGACCCCTTTAAACTACTTTGCACAAGCTGATTGGTTCATGATGCATTCGCAGCCAATGACTTTGCTGAAAATGAAAATTCTGTCATTAATTACTCACCCTCGTGTTGTTCCTAAATTTTAAATGACTAGTTAGTATTCACTAGAGCAGGGGTTCCCAACCACATTCCTGGAGCCCTGCAAACACTGCATGTTTTCCATGTCTCTTTAATCAAACACACCTGATTCAGATCATCAGCTCATAGAGACTCCAAGACCTGAAATGGGTGTATCAGACAAAGGAGAAATGCAAAATGTGCCGTATTGTGGGGCCTCTAGGAACGTGGTTGGGAACCACTGCACTACAGCATTTCGCAGTGCATTCCACCTTCCCCAGCTCCACCTGTATAGATCTGCTACGAGTTATTTTATATACTATTTGTGCAGCAGCAGTATGTCTTAAATACTCACAGCAGTGTATCGGCATATGTATTGGAAGTAGCAAGTTCTTGTATACTCCCAGAAATAAAGGTACAACAGCTGTCACTGGGGTTGTCCCTTTTTAAAAGGTACACTTTTGTACTTATTAGGTTCTAATATGTACACATTAAGTACTAATATGTACCTTTAAGGTACCAAAATGGACCCCTTAGATACAAACATGTACCTTTTGAAAACGTACCACCCCAGTTGTCATGATATAAATTATATTATGAACACAAGTTGTTGCATAATGCATAATTACTTTGCTGGCTGTTCTATTGTCATATTATTAGCAAGTGTGACATAAGAAGGGAAAAACTTGATGTAATTGTAAATATGCAGTAACACAATAATAGAGTGTAAAAAGATTACATTCATTCTTATCAGATAAATTGCACTCATGGAGTGTGAAGCATGATTGCTTTTATTAACACATTAGTGGTTAAGACGTGTGACATTACAAGAGAGTATTCAAATGCATCATCAGCTACACAAGCAAAAATAAAACAAAAAATAAGATGCTTCAAGCAGAGTAAAACTTTTGCAAGATTACGCAATTGCTGAAATGATACAATCTGAGCATTGAGGAAAATGGAGTTAACACATCTGAGAAATGATTGTGCTCTAAGTAATAGCAGTGATTCATTATCATATGTGTTTAATTTCAAATCAGAGGTGCTGATGACATTATCTGTAGCTTTTTGCTGCTTATACCTGTTTTGCTTATTATAACTTTTGTGTTCTTAGGTCAATAAATGAGGCTAAGGGTTCATCACTCATTGGCCCATTACAATATTACCACACATGTCCACCAGGGGGCGAACAAATGTTACACAAACAGTAGTTTTAAATGGGTAAAGAGCACTGGTGCCTTTGTTGTTGAGCATGCCTGCAGTGCCATTCTGAAACCAAGATCATTTTATAGATATTTATACTTCTTTTATCGTCAATATGATTTGAGAGTTTCCAGTAAACTTCATGCAAAAGGACAAAAACATGTATTCGCATAATCATTTTGGATGTTTAAATGCTGTTTCATTTTCTTCTTTTTTATACTATTTACTATTTGTGTAGTTTGTCACATTGAGGCCAAAAAGAATCAATGTAACTGTTTGACTACCACAGTCTGTTGTAAGGAAATGTAACATTATTCATTAAACTCTAAGATATATAAAATATATATATATATAAAAAATGAGCACTTAGAAGCAATACTTCAGGTTTTCTTATTTTGGTTTGTTCCTCCACCTTCTATAAAAAGTGAAGAACAGTCTGTGGCTCTACATGTGAGACTACAACAAGAAGGAAAATAATTGGTAACACTTTATATTAGATGGCCTTTACTACTACTGTATGTACTTAATAATTTGATACAATATATCTATCATTTCATTAGTTACATTGTTAACTGTAACCCAACCCTTACTCCTTAACCTATCCATAGCCCAAACTCATGAGCAGTAAATGTGGGAATGTGGTTACACGGTAGATACCATAGTCTTGTAGGTATTTAATGTTAGTACATAGCAGTTAAGGCCACCTAATATAAAGTGTGACCAAATAATCTTCAAGAACAAAAGAACCACCTGTCCAACAAGTCTGTTGTTCATTTGATCAAGCCATCCGTCTGTTATCTGTTTCATATAGTTGCAATTTTATGTTCATGCTGTCCATCTAGCACAATAATGTTCCCAGATACCATGTTGCATCTTATTGGTTGGCACGCCTAGTCCCCACCCCTTACCCTTACCAAACAAGATGAACTCAAGGAACTAAGTTACTTGGACTAGTACAGTAAATTACTCACTCGTACAAACGTTAGGTGAATGGAGTCACCTTAAATTGGAACCATTCTGCTGCTATAAAAGATGCAAATACACACATGCAAAAAGACACATTCACATTCTCCTGCAGAATCCAATATCTGGACTAGCAGTACAGCACACACGCTCAGGGCGCCTACACACTAGAGGTTATGCTATGTCAGAGAACGCTGAAAACACTTTAATGGGGATGGTGCTCCACAAAGATGTAGCAGAAAACAATCAGGGTTTGGCAAAACGGATGCTCTGTTAAGCAACCAAAACTCCTTTAGGCATCAATTCATTGATCAGAATCTCAGATGAGCTTTCAGAAATCAAATTTGACTCGATACCAATCTAAGCCTTCCATACTGTCCTACCAATATAACGTTCTGTAACAAGTTTCTCTAATGTGTAAGCACCCAAACACACACAAAAACACTAATCGCTATCTCTGTCATGGTCTTCCACAAACACCAGCTCTTCTCCCCTCTCCAGTAGCGCTCTCATCTCAGGGCTATCTTCTGTCTCGTCGTCTTCATCCACCATCTTGCCACCTTCCATCTCCATCTCCTCATCTTCTCTTCCCTCCATCACTGCATTCTCCACCTCCTCTGCTTCCCCAAAAACTTCCACCATCTCGGTTCCCTGGATCTCCACTTCTCCTTCACGGATCTTCTTCACATGGAAGGTAAACGGGGGAACCTTGTAGACGGCCGTTTTGGAGCGAGCATAGATGGTGTGGTCAGGAGTGAAAGACTTCACCATCTTTTTCTGCGAGGACTTGATCTTCTCCTTGCGCTCGGGGTTCACAGACATCTGATTGCCGAGTTTGCCCATCTTTTTCTCTATGTTGTGACGCGTTTTCTCCAGGTTCTCTCTGGTTTTCTGTTTGGTCTTCTCAAGATTCTCCTTGGTCTTCTGCTTGGTTTTTTCCAAGTTCTCTCTGGTCTTCATGCGAGTTTTCTCAAAGTTATCTTTGGTCTTCTGTTTGGTCTTCTCCAAATTCTCCTTGGTCTTTTCCTTGGTTTTCTCCATTTTGTAATTGGAGAAAACGGTTTTGATGTTCTGGACACGTTGCAGGCTGCTCCGTTTGATGCGCTCTGCTCGAGACTCCTCAATGTTCTCCTCGATCTCCACCTCCTCTTCATCAGAGGACAGGTCCAGATGGACTTTCTCTTTGTCCTCTCCTCCTTCCTCTGCTGCTGCTTTGTGTTCACCTTCAGCTTCTCCTTCCACAGGCTCTGTAAACTTCATGGACTTGGCCACACTGACTTTTGAAGGTATTTTCACTTCGTCCTGCAGAGAGACAACAAAATAATCATGTCATTCACATTCCTCAGAACATTTGTAAATTTACTTTCTTTCCATATCTAGATACGAAAATGAAGAAAATCAGTGGTGGGTCCTTTTTACTCAGGCCATGACTTAATAAAAAGCCCAACTACCACCTTCTGTACCAACATGCTACCATTATGCAATAACCACTGATACTTTCTGCTGAAAATTAATAAGCCTCCTTTGCCAAATGTGTTTAACAGATCTCCAAAATAAGCACTGCCAAAACAATCAATGTCCTGTCTTTTTGTATCCCATTTAATGCCCCTATTGTTCAGTCTCCGTACTAACATTAATGGTGACCTTGAACACATTCACAAAAGCACACCCACCCACATGCTGAATTCACAACAAAACCATTATTAGACAGAACATTTGATTTCACTGGGGTCACTGATATGATTTTATGATGTTTGTAGGGTGACTACAAACATTATATTACGCAATTGTATGGTTTGTATCAGTTAAAAGGTCATTCTAAAAGTTACCTTCTGTATCCCTCATTAATACCAACTTTAGCAGGGAAATCCTGATGCAAACCTTTACTATTTGTTGTGTCAAACAAGCATGTGCATATGAAAGAGCTATTTTAAATCAATTCTAACAGAGGCTGACACATGGAGAACATGCACGACTCAGCCAGAGCTGAGAATTTTTGTTTTCTTTCTTTTGTTGTTCTTCCATTCTTTCATCGCCCTTCCCTTCCCTTCCGACCTGTCTCCCACCCACCCTCCTGCCCGACCCTAATTCCCAGCATTCCATCCTGCAAAGCCCCTCGTTCCCAAGCACACTCTTTTTCTACAGCACAATGCTCTGACTTGTTTGTAAAGGAGACATATTTTCCGTTAGTGTGATACATTGAGTCATCCCGTTTTGCTCTGTTAATGTCCCTGCCAACATTCCCAGACCAAACTAACAAATATAAAAATGTATTTTCTTGTTGTTTGATTTATTCTTTCCTCTGCATCGAGCTGGGAGAAATGATCTACACAGGTAAAGCAACAAACAAGCAAACAATGTGTTGGTAAGCTTATGGTGCTATAAGGTTATTTGCTGCTGCTGGAGGTTTTTGTATTTGTACACAGTGTTTTCATTCATCCTACTTGTTGGTACTGCACATGGGGATAGACGTATTTTGAATTATTACACGGCTCTGTGGAATACTTGATTCTGATTGGTCAGTCCCGCCATTGCGAGGTATGTTATCCCTCGATAACAACTGGTAAAAGCTGATAACACAGGCTGATCCGGGTAACTGAAGTCGTAACTATACTCTTGCAAGGAACAGTTTTTCTTCGTGGAAGCTTTGCATTTGGTTAGCTAATAAAATATTAAAACTCAATTCAATATCATGGGTGCAATTATTTAATTATGTCATCCTGGTATCACAGACTCACTCTCTCGTTTCATACAAATGCTGCTGCTGCCATTTTGCGATGATTGTTTTGTACACTGTAATGGACTATAAGATAACTAACAAACTGGAAAGTTTTTAAAACATTTTCATCTTAAATCAATATATTTTATCGCTTGATTATTTATATAGTGAAATGTTGTGTAATAAGTGGTTTGACCGCACCGTATCTCTTAAATGTCTGTCTAGTTTGAACTTGCCGCTTGCTTGCAACTGCTGTGTTCACAGAAGTTTGCGTTCAAATATTTAAACTCAAATCAATATTTTGTGTCTAATTATTTACTTATTTGTGAAGTAGCCATGTAATAAGTGGGATAATATACATTCAACCGGTTGTTATCGCGGAATAACCCCCTTCAGGGTGATACAAGATCCCTCCGAATCATGTCGGGCTCCTGATCACCCTCTCGGGGGTTATTCTACGATAACAACTGGCTGGATGTACATTATCCCTTACATATGTGGTAATATTTTGGTTGTTTCATTAGGATGATTTTATGTTTATTTTATGTCAAATAGAGAGAGAAGTGTAGAAGTAACCAATTATTATATTATTATTATAATATGTCCATAGTACTGCCTTATCTGTATATTTATTGTACATTTGTAACATATTGTAGACACTGTATATCCTTTTCTTACTGCTTATTGCACTTCTGGTTAGATGCTAACTGCATTTCGTTGCCTTGTACCTTACATGTGCAATGACAATAAAGTTGAATCTAATCTAATCTAATCTAATTATTAAGACCAACGAAAGCTTTGTCAATGACAAAATTGGAGTTTTTGCAGCCAAATGGACTTTTGTGACTGCTCCCTCTACAAGTTTCACAGGCAAAAATCCATTTTCTATTATCAAAAATGGCAGTGTACAGTATGAACCACAGCTCACACAGAAGTCACTATTAAACCAAGCAACTTTTATGAATCTTTCATGACCAACTTGATATGAGTGAAATCTGCCTGCAGCTCTTATGCCCTCACACAAAACCCCTGATTGCACAGATTTCTATAAAAATGACTGAATTTTACCCACAATATTTTGCCAGGCACAAAAACTTTATCAAAATATTTGGTTACACGTTATTTTGATAGTCCACTTTAGACATTCTACTAACTTTAAGTAACTTTGTAACTACATGTCAACTACATGTCAACTAATTCTCATTAATTTGCAACTACATGTCTAATAACTCTCAGAATACCCTGTTAGGGTAGGTTTAGGGTTAGTAGAATAAGTTGACATATACTTGCAAAGTTTCTGATAGTCAGTATGTTGTATGTAGTGGACCCATCAAAATAAAGTGTTAGAAGATATTAAGCAGACAGTCTACTAATACTCTAATGACTGCTAGTTGACATGTAGTTGCAAAGTTACTTACTGTTAATAGAATGTCTGAAGTGGACTATCGAAATAAAGTGTTACCAAATATTTTTTGTCAAACTATTTCTCTGGGTCTAAGTAAAGACTTTTTTTGTTTATTTGTCAGCTTTTCGCATGTATCAAATAAAACAGTGGAGATCTGACGGGAGAGAGGTCGTGTTGCAGGCTTGATACGAATCCAGCACAATAGCTTCTTACGATATGACAAAAAATGTACTACCCTAATGAATTTTAAGGTAATGAACTTGATGCTAATGCTAACATGCTAACATAAACAGTACAGATAAATATGGTATCAAGACCCACACACCGTTATGAACTTGTGTAATAGTATGCAATAAAAGTACTTTGCTGTAGTACAGTGTTATTTCAAATGGTTCAAATATGAAGTCATACCACGATGATGTTCATAGTATTAGAAGGGCATCTAATCGCAACCCAGTCTCATAAAAATACGTACCTCTGGGTACTTTTCTGCAGCACCGTTTTTACGTACCTTACTGCACGTTTCGCCGCAGTTTCAAAGAGAAATGCCCACTGAGTGCCGCTAAACCACGGGTTCAATACATGAACCCTGGCACGTTTTTATTACGTTGATATAGGTACGTATTGCTGTGTTTTTATTACGTTTCTTCAGGTACGTATTGCGGCGATTCAGAATTCAAATATCCGGGGACTGTCGCTAAAAGTTAATGCTCTATCG
>NW_015548278.1:52448-57174 GCF_001515605.1 Sinocyclocheilus anshuiensis
TTGCTGCAGCCTGGAATTGAACTGCTGGTTTTGTCTGGTCAGAGGAGAACTGGCCCCCCGACTGAGCTTGGTTTCTCCCAAGGTTTTTTCTCCATTCTGTCACCGATGGAGTTTTGGTTCCTTGCCGCTGTCGCCTCTGGCTTGCTTAGTTGGGGACACTTCATTTCCAGCGATATCGTTGTCTTGATTGCAAATGATTGCAAAGATACTATTCAAACTGAACTGAGCTGGATGATGACATCACTGAATTCAATGATGAACTGTCTTTAACTGAAAAATGAGTGTTTACTATTGTCATTTTGCATTATTGACACACTATTTTCCTAATTAATGCTGTTCAGTTGCTTTGACACAATCTGTATTGTTAAAAGCGCTATATAAATAAAGGTGACTTGACTTGACTTGACTATTTCGCCCCCAGGTACGTTTTTGCCATGAGACCGGGTAGTCTAATCTATAGCACTAAAGACCCAAAGGTCAGAAGGTCAATGATTTTGAGTAAACAACATTCTCTGAAAGCAGCTGTAATGGAGGACCAGTAAGATGGAAAACATGTTAGAGGAAGTCAGAAAGTCACCTTGGTGAGCTCACATCCCAAAGTGCCTCTCTCAAGTTAATGTTGCATTGTTCTGCTGAGCAGAGAGGAAGGGAAACACGCACCCCACCATTAGAAATTATTGGAAAATGTGAGTAAATGTGTGTATGAGGGGAACAATAAGAGCTAGGGTGTTACATTTCACATTCCCAAGAAAAAAAAATCTCTTTGAACTTGTTTCCTTTTGAAAGGTAAGATCCTCTCAAACCACGAGATAGAAATCCCTTTATATATTTATTATTATGCACTGAACAGTCCATAATTAGTCTATTTGTGTAAAATGCATGATGCATTTGCTGATTGTACTGTGGATTTGAGGAAGGATTGTTTCTTCTTTTTCTATAAAGGAGAGAAATTACAATAAACTAACTTTGACTTCATGTGTGCATGACATGGTCTGTCAAATCTAACCACAAAGTTTGAAGACATTCATTTTTTAATGGTGCTCCCTTGTGAAAAAGAAGTAGGCTTTTTAAAAAAAGAGTACTTATTATGGGGGGGGAATACTGTAAGTATATACTTTAACAGAATAAAGCCTATACTTAAGAGTTAACTGAATATTGTTATTTTTGGAATATTATATTAATTGCAGTTACATTAAAATGCATTATAGTATAAATGTGTATATTAAATGCATTTTAGAGTGCTTTTTTTACCCACTTTTAACTTAAGTACATCTTTATTTATAATATCATAACTGTCTTTAAAATATGGTTAAAGTGTACTGCTGAATGTGCTGATGAGCATTTATGGTAAACTAAAATATACTTTTCTATTGAAATATACTTTTCTATTGATTTCTATTGAAACTTGTGTGTCTTGAAATATATTTGGAAGTACACATTTATAATGCAATTTAGTACATTTAAAATATATTAACTGAAGTTAATATGTTAGTTGACACATCAAAATAAGAGTTTGTAAAGCACAACAAAAGATTATGATTGAAAACAATTATTTAAAATGTACTTTAAACCTTTATTACAATGTGTTAACATTATTACAAGCACACTTTTTAAAAGTGTGTTAAGAAACAGTCATGAAAGCGTACTCTCTTTATGTACATTTAAGTCACCTTTTCATTTGTTAATATTACATTATCTACAAGTACAGTTTTGTTAAGTAGAAGAGAAGAGAAGAGAAGAGAAGAGAAGAGAAGAGAAGAGAAGAGAAGAAAATTACCGAGAAGAGAAGAGAAGAGAAGAAAATTACCAAGTAATCCCACCATCTAATTCCAGCTGGTTTCACCCATTACATGCACACACACAACACAGTTGTCTTGGAAACAAGTAACATACAGTATATCTGAATCAGTGCAGCAACATGTTTTTATAAGGATTCCTTCTTCTTTTCATTCTGTCGCTGCCTCATCGTGGTCTGGGAAGAAAAATGGTATCATGCAATGGCTTTCCCCTTTTTTTCTTCTCAAACACAAGGTGTTCTGCATGCACACACACATACATAAGTATGTGAGTCGCTTACAGAGAGCTGAGACCACATCACAGACTGCTTGACTTTTCCATGAGCCAACCACAGAAACATGGAGGGACGTGGGCTAAAGAGATTGACATAATATATGAGCACATGAACAGAAGAGTTGTTTGTGTGTCTCTGAGACAGTTAATGTTCGTGTGTGTGTGTTTGTCACAGTGTGTATAAACACAATCTGATACAACAAGAGCTCCTTTGACTCTATGTGTGTCACATGGTGTGAGGTTTGGTTAACTGTCTCTCTGTCTGTCTGTCTGACTCTCTCATGTGTTTGCAGGTAGGTTTGTCATATGCTGATATCAGCTGGCTTCAACCCCAGCTGGTCAGCAGAAACGTCCTCTCTTTTATACTTTCATTCATCCGTCCTCTTTTGCAGGACCTTTAATGCACTGGAAAGGTTCCATAGACTTAGATGCCAATAAAGAACCTGTATTTTTAAGAGTGTATGGTGCTTGTTTTCTTTTAATGATGAATAGTCATTGCATGGCAAAACCTGCATGAAGTTTTCTTCAGAATATGTAGGTTTTTGTTCCACAGAAGAAAGAAAGCCATACAGGTTTGAAAGAACATGATGGTTGCATTTAATGACAGAATTCTCATTTTTGGGTTAACTGATCCTCGTTAGAACAGGAAAGTTAGCTGAAAATGTTTTCCACATGTCAGCAGACTGATAAATGAAAACTGTGTGTGTGGATGGCGGAATATTTCCACTGCCTCACAGAAGCGTCTCTCTTCAGTCACATGTGAAGAGCTCTTTCACATCTGCCTGCCTCCAGCCTGCCTTGTCTCCATGGCGATGAGGGATTCCCTCCCAAAACACCCTCCACCCCACCTTTCCATTCAAAGCTAACCACCACACCCACAAACTCCAGCACAGGGTCAGAGCAGAGGGAAAAAGAGTGGGTGTGGGGTTTTCCCAAGAATATCTGAATGTGTGGAAGGGAATCCTCAGGACATGTTGCATAACTTTGCCATGGCAGGAAATGGAAATGTGGAGCACCAGGGTAGGGAGTACGTGTGGAATGTGTATGTGTTTGAGGAGCACGAATGGTTTTGGTTGCCTAACATTCTGTTACACACAAATCAAAAAATCAACATAAGCACACACTAAAAGTGACACTAAAGTTGATTATCGATTTCTTTAGCAGAAAGATAAAGCAAACATATTAACAGTTTCCCTTATGTCTCATTTAATTAATATTCCCTTCCATCAGAGCTCACAAATATCATTCATGCTATTAAATTCTGCTCCTGGTGATCCATCTCCCTGGGTTGGAGCTTGGAGTTTTAACTACCCTTCCATTCTATTGGACCCTTTTCAAAGACTTTGTTTCCACAGATATTAACATTGTAAATCTATTTTTTGTATTTCCATTAAAAATAATAATCATGTATGTTGTGTTGTGTTACCTTACCTTGGCATTAAATTACAGTTAACTCAACAGTTAACTAGTTAACGCTGCTGTGTAAGTGTTTCTAATACAACAGCTGAGGGAGTGACTGCAAATTTGACACCTTTCTCTCTTCTGACTAATGTAAGCAATCTCTCAATATTTTTTCCTCTTTTGTAAAGTCATAGAAATGCTGTCATGGATTTTTTTCTTTTGCTATTGAAGCAAATGGGAAAGCAAAAATTATATTTGCTGTAGTATCTGTTCACCACTATAGAAGTTTTTCCAACAGTTACGACTTCCACTTCTGAAATGTGAATAGAGTTCATAAAAAAAGTAGCCAAATTGGAAAAGAAATTGTTTCAATACTGGATGCATTAATCAAAAACCCGGGAAAGAGGAAAACTATGCTCTAAATACAAATGTATTGTTAATAATTAAAACTAGACAAGGAAAGTTTGGATAAATACAAATGGATAGATAGACAGACAGACAGATCGATTGCTGGAATCACTTTCGGAACATTTTTTTTTTTTAGCTGATGAATGATAAAAACAGTGACAGCCAATCAGAATCCACCTGACCAGAAAGAGCCAAAAGCACCACCTACCAAATTGGATGTTCGAGAAAAAGTGCAACCAAGGCAGCATTTCCACCACATATTTACGATTGATAGTTTTCAAGGTATATTCCACCCAAATGCAATGTTCTATTTTGAAATTCAATTTGGATGCTAAGAGGTTAGTGTTACGTTCATTATTCACACAGGTTTTCGTTATGCAGTCATAGGACTGCAGCCCTGAAACTAGCCTCCACTACCGCAGGATAATGCATCTCAAAAGAGTTTAAGATTTTAATAAACAGAGCATTAATGTGCATTGGTGTGGATGCTATATAGTTACGGTTATAGTGATTTTTATAGTTATTGTTCTTTGTATGAACGGCCTTTAATGTGCCGTCACAGGCGTATGTTCTCCCATCGGAATTCAGAGTCTGAATTATCCGTTCTTTTATACTGATAATCCTCCCTTATTATATTAATGGACGAACAGAAGAAGAGAGAAATGGGAAAATATTTGACCCTAGGGAAAAGGAGAGTCTTTTATTTTCTGCTGTTCTTTTGCTGAGTTATTTTTCTACTTTAATGTTTCAAAGGAGAGAGAGAGAGAGAGAAAGAGAGAGATAGAGAGAGAGCGAGAGAGAGAGAGAGAGAGAGAGAGAGAGAGAGAGAGAGAGATGTGACTATATA
>NW_015548278.1:57361-59114 GCF_001515605.1 Sinocyclocheilus anshuiensis
AGAGAGAGAGAGAGAGAGAGAGAGAGAGAGAGAGAGAGAGAGAGAGAGAGAGAGAGAGAGATTTGACTATATAAAGTGATGGTATGCTAGCTTTCCCTGCAGGGAATATTGTTTGATGAATCAGAGGCTTTTGTTAAGATACAGAGAGCTGTTCAACTGTTACAACACCAAATTAAACTTTGATGTCATAAACACATGGTGTTTCCATGGCAACCGCACAAAAAGATCATCATGGTGACCGTCGAGACAACTGTGGCAATTGTGTGCTTAGCAATTGCGGCTGTTCTTGAAGATTCACATCCATGTGGAGTTCAGTGTAAACTTTAGGAAATCACTCATGCTATAAAATGGCAGATCTGGCCAGCTTCCATTGGAACGCACTGAAAGTGAACATTGGCATAGAGCATCTGGAACTCACAAAGCAATTATTTATTTCCATATTCATCAACAACAGACTGTTCAAAAATGTTTACTAAAGGTTTGGGGCATGGTGCATGGAGCAACTAGTGTGTTCGTTGCCATGTTGAGATTTATAAGCAAAGCAGGCAGTTTCCAGTCTGTGGCAAGCTGAAACCCTTTTCTCAGACTGATGCTTTCCCATATGCAGCACAGTAAAGAATATTTAGCTTGTTACTCAGAACATGTAGTTGCCATCGACCCGTTCTGCCCACTGATTTAGAGTACTGCCCGGCACCACAGTCATGGTTGCCATGGTGCTGCTGAGTTATTCTTTCCAATAACAATGGAGGAGAGAGGTGTGTTTACACAGAGATTTATGACTGTGTGGAACATCAGCACATCCTTTCTGTACAGCCGTAGTAATGTACCAAATGCTCCCCACAGCAAAAAATAAATAAAAAATACTGATTTAGACTTCTGTTTCTTGTATTTCCAAACTTTTTTTTTACTTTGAACCAAATGCTACACAATCCATGAATACAAATAAATACAAAGGCTTTGAAATTTGTATTATTATCATTATTATTATTATTACATTTTATTTATAGGTGCCTTTCATGACACTCAAAATCACCTTACATTGAATCAATCAACCTTAAACAACAATAATAATTATTACAGCCTAAACAGACCTAATACAAGAATAAAAGCCTGCCTAAAAAGATGTGCCTAAAGGCAAGATTTATGAAGAAGTTCAGATAAGTATGAAGGAGCAAGATTATTAAGTGCCTTGTAAGTAAGGAGAAGGATTTTAATACGGTATTTAACCGGTCTTTGCAACTTTACAGATCTTCTTTATGCACCAAGAGAGGACCCAATACTGAGCCCTGCGGAACCCCAGTAGTAACATATGAAGGCTTTGATGTAAACTTCTTCAACTGTACAAATTGAGTATGAACCGTTAGATAAGATCGAAACCAAGTCATGGCAGTACCCATGTTTCCAATAGACTCCAATCTGTCCAACAAAATACTGTGAGAGATAGTATCAAATGCTGCTCTCAGATCAATCAAAATAAGTATAGATAGAAGTCCTGAATCAGCAGCTGCCAATAAATCATTGTAAATCTTAACTAATGCAGTCTCAACACTATGATGTGAACGGAAGCCAGATTGAAATTGCTCATACAAACTATTATCAGAAAGATGATCCTGGACCTGGGCTACAGCAATCCTTTCCTGCATTTTAGAAAGAACAAATCCAATACATATCCAATCATTTTTATTTCTTTAGTCAAAAATAGGAAATGCCAAATGGTTTACAGCTGTGGAATGCAAAGTGCTATATATATATA
>NW_015548278.1:59361-70239 GCF_001515605.1 Sinocyclocheilus anshuiensis
TTCATCTTAGAAAAGAACCACTGCATGGTGGGAGTAACTACTAAAATTAACGGTTCCAAAAAGGAGTTTTTCACAACGTCATTAAATAGCCATTTTAGGTTCCCTAAAGAACCTTTCATGCAACAGTGAAAATAACCTTTTTCTTAGAATGAAGAACATTTGATAATCTGATGAACGTTTTCTATTTTAAAGAAACTTTTGTGTGATGGAAAAGTTCCATGGATGTTTAAGGTTCTTCATGGAATCATAGATGGCCTTATTTTTAAGAGTATACCTGAACGTAGCAATATTACTAAAGTTACTAACTTTACCTGATTTTTTCAGTACAGTGACAGCAGCTCAGTTTTTGTAAACTATAATACATTTTCATTTACAATTGCAATTAATTTGCAATCAAGTGTCATAAATCACTACAATCAGTTTGTATTTGTAGTATACATTTTAAAGTACTTTTCCTGTAATAAGTATGCGTAAGTGTGCTTCTTAAAAGGTTTTTTGTATGCTGTTTTTTTTGTAGCACTGTGAACTAGTAGTAGTTCAACTATAGGTGAACTACTTTAAATTAAAAGTAGCTTGTAGCTCATACAGTTTCAACGAAGTTTACCCAACACTGAACAAAAGAGAATCTTGAGAAGGAGAAGAAGAAAGATGGAGGGTAGGCGATCGAGTACAAACAAGATAAAGCCTCTGCCAAACTGAGAAACATGGGCCAAAAGCCAGAGTCATGCTGTTATGCCTCATGCCCGCCTGAGGATTAACTGCACAGAAACAACTCAAAAAGACACAGAGCAATGGGCCGTGCCAGCAGTGGATATAGTCATCCATTCTGCTGTTGCCTTCGTCTGGACATGGGGCTTTCTGAGCGTCTGCTCCAGATCAATTACAGAGAATAACCCAGCCTCATCCACAAGCCCTCTCCCCCTCATAATCAAACAGCTATGCAGCAGATCCTATTTATAGCAACCACTAGTGCTTTTCCTTCCCTTCTCACAGATGTGTGTGTGCTAGCTGTGTTTTAGGGGTCCAGATGGCTTTCTATTCTCATAACTTCACCCTGCGCACGCTTCTTACTGTCTGTTTCATACACTTTTCTTCTAATTCTCGTTTTTTCCTGGTCTCATGCGCTCCTTCTCTCTCTTTGGTCAGTGGAGAAAGCACTGAAACTGCTTCCAAAGTGACATAAGACTAATGAGCTTTTCTACATGACGTAGACAACAGGAGTATTTCTGTGCCATATATGGTCTACCAGTGTTAGGGCCAGATAAAATACATTTAGTTATCAACTCATGATTGATGTTAATTATATAAGTTACATGATACAGTTAAGCATTCCAGTCTCTGAAAGGTGGACAAGATCCAAGTTTTTCCTTCTAATTTCAGGTTGTGTATTTCTCACAGATCTTTGCTTGCCTGAAATATCCAATCTCTGCGATACCGAAATGTCTTAAAATGCCAATGCTACACATCCAGGTTGAGAATTTCTGGACGTAATAATAAAAAAAAAAAAAAGGTTTGAGCTCAGGTTAAAGGTTTTAGAGCTCATGACATGGATAGCTTCACAAAGTCAGTCTTTTGAAAATCGGCAAGACAAATTGTCCATATTTCAACCTATTCTTAACAAGAACAGCCCACTTAGACAGGAAGAGACTGAAACAAACCAACCAGTTCAGTGGATGTACATGACTAAAACTGGATCCAGCCCTTAAAGCAAAGTGGAAAGGTGTACCGAAAGATCTATTCAATGCACTACAAGCCTTAAACAAAACAATATGTTTTAATGATGCATTGCCAAAATCAAAGATTTAATGGCACAATAAGCCATGCAGTACAGTGCAAGCAGACCGCTACCAAAGCTTGTCATTACTGAGCTGCCAGTGGTATCATTATCTGGCCCTAATTGTAGCAGCCTACAAACTTGAAAACAGTTCCCCTTGGACTAATAAAAACCTGTGTTTCCCTTGTTTTGTGCATTATGCATTATAGTGTGTAAACTATGTTGAGTGTTTACATTTTTGGAATTATAACTATATGTTAATAAATCTGTATATATTTTAATGTGTTAATGTGCATAATTATGTGTTAATAAATGCCTATTGCATTTGCCTAAATATATCAAAAGTTTGGGATCAGCAAGAACAAAAAAACTGGAGGAATGGCTGCTGAAAATAATATTTTACAATATAATAAAATAGAAAATCCTTCTTTTAGATTGTAATAGTATACGCACACAATATGTTAGTTTTTTTTTTTTTTGATAAATGCAGCCTTAGTGACACTTCTTTGAAAAACGTTTAAAAATGTTGTTGACCTCAAACCCTTCAGTGGTGCGTCTATTTGTGTTTGAATTTGAGTTGGTTGATCAGACATCTGACCTTAAGAAAAATCTACAATAAAATTATTCTTCCTTGTGTTCCTTTTTATATAAAAATAATTTATATGTTTTATTATGTATTTATATTAGGCTATTTGTTTTATTTTTATATTTAATATGAAATTTGTTGGCTTGCATACCTCATTATTTAGACCTTTCTTTAAAGGAAAAACAAACTTGCAGAATGTTGCAAAATCTAAAATATCATGGCAACTAAATGCAAGACATTTTTACTTTTACTGTTAACCAAAACACACTGTACACATGCAATGTTTAACTCACATAACAGATATCAGTAACAGTCACATCAAATGTGTTCAAGAGTTTGAAGTTCAGGCCAATGAGCCATCAGGATTTTGGAGGCAGGGAGTATCAGGGTGTGAACGGTACTGGCAGGTTTATAAATGCGTGATATACTGGGAGGGTGGAACGGAGTGGTTGCAAAATGGGATGAGAAGCAAAAGAGCTGGATGGAGACAGGGGAGTGAGGATGCCTGAAGTATGAATCAGTACGGTAAATATGAGCTCCACTTTGTTAAGACACCACACCCTACCACACAACCCTCCTCTCTCATTCCTTTTCCTGCCTTTACTGAATAGAAGAGGAATAATAACTGGAATATACCTCTATATTCATGCCCAGAGGGCCCAAGAAGCAACAATAAATGCTATTAAAAGGTTTTAGAGGTTTATTGTAGTCAAGCATTTAAAATAAACCTTTGAATTTAAGCGACTTTATTCTGTTATGCGGGTCAACTCATAGGGGCTGACATGTTTGAAAAAACACCTTTTCTCAGTAACCTCTAATGTTATTGGACGCTTTTGCACACAGAAAAAAATTACCATATCTGACTGCAAAAAGAACATTTCTACAATGGGATAAACAAAATATTACAGACGTCACTTTTAAGTCCCTCCTGAAAATCATGTTTCATTCGGAAATCTGTCCTATTAAGTAAAATGGGGTTTAAAATGGATGTCCTAATAAGTAAAGTGTAAAAACTGAAAAGTTGCAAAATCCAAAATATTATGGAAACTTAATGCAAGAGATTTTTAATTTTACTGTTAACCAAAACACACTGCACACGTATAGTGTTTAACTGGTGCCAACTGATCTGAAAACTATTTTGTCCCACTCAAATTAATATCAAACACATAATGAAAAGAGAGAATGAAAGTGATAAAATTATGTCAAAAGAATGTTAGCGCAAGATAGAGAGAAGCAGAGAGAGACAGTTGTAGCAGCAGCAGATAACACGATGAATGTTTATGATGATATAGAGGGGTCAGAAAGGTGAAGAGTCAGCAGTACTAACCGGTAACACCCCCGGGCAGCTAGTTTCTAGGTAATAGCCTACAGTTATGATTCCTATCTGCTTGAAAGGAAAAAGACCAACATCTCTATAATAATTTGTCTTGATTATGTTCTTTTTTTTTAATTCAAACCAGCAATAAAGTGTGACAATAACATCATAAAATGAGCTTTAGAACAAATCTGTAATATTGACTCAATATTGACCCATTAACTCATGACTCAATATTGACCCATTAACTCATGACTCTAGAATGTCTGTCAGACAAACATTTCACAAATTATGAAATATGGAACGCTGGCCTACTGTGCTAAAGTAGACAAATGATTAGAATACTCTTTGTCCTACAAAACATTGCAACACATCCATGAAGCATGCAAATCAGACATGTATGTAATTATCTAATGGTTGGATTTGCATGCCATTGGTGAACAGACATGGCTCTGATGAGTTCAGTACTTTGCATATGACATGTATTAGGCCTGAAACATATGTTATGCAAGTGCATGAATGTAAACACTTCTACAGTGACTACTAAAGCTTGATTTCACACGACCAGAACACAATTCACACATTCTTAGCATTGCTACAAAGGGTGCCATAGTTGGCATTATCATAAACTGTTTTTGAAAGTAAATTTTCCAAACCAACTTCAAAAGAATTAGCGGTGATGACTTTGGTGTTGCCTCAGGTCGCCGGCCCGGCATATGGGCAAAAGAAGTTGAGCTTACACACAGTACAAACACTACAGCCAATTAACGTAGATTCTGCACTTGCATGAGAAGAAATAACTCTCCTTACCAGCAAGCGGCAGTAGTCTGTATTCATTACTCAAAAAGGGAAACCCAGAAGAGCTTGGACTTTGAAAATGAAAATTAAGCCTTCTTGCTTTTGTCAATTTAGTTTTTCTTCACATGCATTGGTTCGCTAAGCACAACACCAAATCAGAGCGATCTCTCTCACAAATGGACTTTGTTGCCAATTCAACATGCTCAGTCAGCCAAAAAGCCACCAACAGGGCTCAGACTATTTCAATAGAGTGGAACACACTGCAAAAACTAGGCCAACAGCTGATCACAACAGCCCGATATTGTCCAACCGTCACAGTCTTTAAATCAATTACTGTTGTGACGGAAGAACTAGTCACTTGATTTACCAAAGTTTTGCAGGTTTGTGTCATCAAATCTTTGAAAGATATTCAAATTTTAGTTTGAATTTGGTTTCTTTGATGGAAGTAAATATCCACTATCAAAAATATATATTTCACTTTATGTCTGTGCAATAATCTATACTCATTAATTTTGGATGGACAGAATATGTTCTTGGCCAAAAAAAATAAAAAACTGTAATAGACCACAACTGATGGCGAAGTCAAAATTCTGGCAACTCGAAACATAACACAAGAATGCACATTGTATGGGATGCTTGCAATCAGGGGTGTAGTGGTGCCTTGAGAAGTGGGTATATTCTTAATTTATGCGCCCATTTTTTTAAGTGGCCCAGCAAAGGATGAACACCCGGTGTTATAAACAGTGACATGTAAGACTAGTCTTGCATATTTAGTTTACCCCAAAATGGGCCAGTAGTATTTGCACAGTCACTTACCTTCTGCTGCTTGACATCACAAAGTAAGGATCATTATGAAATTAATATTAGCCATAGAAGAGGTGCAGATTTTGAAATAAAAAGACTGCAGCAATTAACGCAACCTGTAGTAAATTACATGCTATTTGCTTAAGTTTTATATTCAGAATCGTACGAGAATCATGATCTCTATTTGAAACAAATAAAAATTGTGATTCTCAATTTATCCAGAATTGTGCAGCTCTGCTCCTGTGTGTCACTGACTTTGACAGGCAAATGGTAATTTTGAGCTCTGACCGAGGGGGGTAACAATCATTTCAGAAGTGAGGGGGACAGAAATGTCAAATATAATAATACTTTTTTTTGTCTAATTGACAGGTTTTTAAATTATTGTTGTTGTTGTTGTTATTTTCCTATCTCTTACTTTTAATTGGCTGAGAAATCAAATACACTGCTGGACAATAACCAATAATTTGTATTCTATAATATTTTTCCTATATTTTCCTAATGACAATTTGTTGCAATGATTTGTTTATATACAAACACTTTTTCCATTTTTATCACAGAATAAGGCAGAAGATATATTTTATAGTTTCTATAGCCAACTGTAATAAATGCTATGTCAATTAGCACTGCATTATTCAGATGCTTTTTTTTTTTGCCTTGGAAATTACTTAATAAAAACACACATAAACCATATATTTTTGCAGTCGTGTGTTTATTGTCTGCACATTTCATCAGTCAAAGCATTTATTTTTATTCAACTTAGCTACAGCAGAGATTGCTTTGGCCATGATAGCTGGATGCCTTTATCCATATTAGGGATTTCCTGGCACGTCATAGTTATTACTTCAAGAGTCAGTTTTGGACTTTCACTCAGGCTTTGAGTATGAATGAATCACACTGCATGGCAATGTTTACGCCTCGTTGCTGACCGCACCACTGTCTTTACTGGGTGTTTTTAGGGAATATTTGCATTTATTCACATGCGATAGGATTAGTTACTCATGTGCTGGACTGTCATGATTTTGGCTGATGCAGGACACTACAGACTGATACACATCAGAGGGGATTTAGAAGTGGGTATCTGCAATACTGACTGATAATGAAGTGGGGATATGCTGTATACCTGCATATACCCTGCATTACACCTCTGCTTGCAGGTATTCGCATCTGTATTTGCATACTTCACTATGTTTCTGGCCTTATCCTGTTGAATCACCTAAATAATCTAAGACGAGGGAGTAAGTAATTGAATGAATGAAAAGAGTGGAATTTGCAAATACTAAATAACAAAATAATAACAGGGTGGAATTGTGATGGACCCTCCCTCTGTGATGAGTGAAGGAAGGATGTTCGGAAGAGTAATTAGTGAATTGTGTGTGCGTGGGTCGGGAAGCTCCAGCCTCTTCTGAATCACTGTGTGGAAACTCTGAATGTTCTTGCACCGCTGTGCAAAGCTGCAAGCTATTACACATTTCAACATACAGCCAAAAAAAAAAAAAAGAACTCTAACTACAGACAGACTGTCTGAGTAACTCTCTCTGACAATTTTTGCATGAAGCTACCCATTTTCATGCTTTTCCCACTCCCCTCTACTCTGTCCTTAGCCTCTGTTCCCTATAACAAACCACTCCCACCCTTTTAAAATAGTCTCTGGATTTTGCTTGTGGTATTTTCCATCTCTGAGAAAAAGAAAGAAACCTTCTCTACATTAATCCCGCATGACTGCAATGTAGGAGAGAGAATGCATGTAAAAACATGTCAGTGTTCGTTTATTTTGCGACCATCAAACAGAATCCTGCTTTTTAAGGCAGCAGGTAGCCCAGCTGAGGCAACTGTAGTAGTAACACAGTGCATGCAGATATAAAAAAATGTACATCAGTTCACACTAGAAAAGCTTTACATGATTGATTAAAAAAGTATTTGTTTACCTTTAAATGTATACATGTTATTGCATTAGATAATAAAATGTCACATGTACAAGATGCTGCTAGAGCTTCTTCTCAAAACTTCATTCATCATTTTTGATCAATGGCTTTTAATCATATGGTGATTTTAGTAGATGTATATATAAAGCGAACCTTTCTCAGGTTCACACAGGTCTCCTAGCAGAGTAACCAGAGGTGTCATTTTGTACATTAAATATGAACATTTCACTAAAAACATGATCCAAACATCTTAATATTAATATTAATTCTACACTTAATTTTAATAAGAATGGGGCCCAATGCATGCAAATGTCTGTGATCTTAATTAACAGAAAAGGTAATGATAATTTTCTACCAGGACATTATCTTTTTTTTTTTACAGATTTTTTCCTCTAGTGTAACGGTAGGCCTATATGCGATATTTTAGACTCAAACTTCTTTTTGTTGAATGTTCCACTTAAAAAGTGTGTTTTGATATTTTGTTATGTAATGCAATGACATTCCATTTTAAGTAAGCAAACACTTTTTAGGGCCACTGCAAATGCTTATATTTATTAATGGTATTATGTAGCCTACTCATTTTTACCAAGGCCACACCCTACCAATTATGACTGTGACATGTGATGTACCCTGAATATTTCATATTGCACTCATTGTGTATACAAATGTATAATGCAAATCACCTTTACAAAAAACATTTGTGTAAAATATCTATGTAATTTATGAAAAGAAAGAAAAAACACCAACAAAATTTCTTCAATTTCTCAAACGTTTCTCCTAGACACCAATAACATTAAATGGAGCTTTTTTTCTCTTGAGAAAAAGACAACAGAAATCTTGCATCTTAACTCAAGTTTCAGAAGAGATCTCAACCTGTGCTCAGATTTACCAAGAAACTGGAATCTGAAGTCAGAAGTGAAGTCATTGTGAAGTAAGGGATTTCAATATGAACGCTTCTTATTAAGTGCCTCCAAGAGCTAAGCTATTCTATCTACATTTTATGGATATATACTCATACTGCATGTCAACAATTGTCTCAGTTGTGTCCATTTTTACTTATATGGAGAATTAAAAAAAAAAAAACATCTGAGACAAAGTTGATATTTCAGTGAAATGTAACTAAGCTATGAAACCTGATCAAACTCTAAGCAATCCTAACTGTCCTCTGTGTGCACACTCCTCACCTGGTAGATCATGACTTTGAAGTTTCTTCTCTTCAGAAGTTCATTCTCATTGCTCTCCAGGCGTTTGATCTGCCCGGCCTGTTTTTCTAGGTTCCCCCGCACCGTCTTCACATTCACACTGACTTTCCGCACCTTCTCCAGCATCTTATTGACCGTGTTGGCTGTGGTGGTGTGGTTTTTGGACAGTTTGGTGAGCTCCCCCTGGATGCCCGTTACCGATCTCTCCATGTCCCGTTGACAGGCTTCCAGCCCGGCCTGCGTCTGCTGGATCTGGTCCACGGCCCCGATGATTTTGTCCAGCAGCGCCAGGACCATGACTCCATTCATCTCACCTTTGTCTCCCTCACCTGCCTCTTCTTTCTCATCAGCAACTTTTGCTTTGTTTTCAGCGATGACCTCGTCTTCTTCATCAGAGGCTGGGAGGTTGATTTCATCTTCTGAGATCTCAGTAAGGGATCTGTGTGGGTCAGGCACCTCCAGGTGCAGATGGCTGTCTTCAATCACTTCCATGTTTAAAAGCTTGAATATGTGGTAAAATAACGTGGAATGTGAAAGGATACAAGCAGTGGAAAGTTCTGTGTCCTAACTCGCCTTTCTTTCTGCTCTCAGGATTCCCCTCTAGAGTTCACCTAACTGTTCCCTCCTCTGTCACACTGAGCACATCTGCTCTCCTCTCTCTCTTTCTCTCTCTGAGTGTGTTTTGGATCTGGCCAGAGCAGTGGAGGCTGGCAAGCAGGCTGTGGACGGTCTGTACTGCATGAGCGCTGGGTCGTGAATGCCACACTTTCCTGTGAAACCCTCCAGACAAATCAGCTGCGTGCCAGCTGCCTTCCTCTTTCCCACTGACACTCCCCCTGCACACTGTCTGTGTGTGTGTGTGTGTGTGTGTGTGTGTGTGTGTGCTGGAGAGCAGTGCTCCACCCAGTGGCCTGCATTCGGACCCCATTGTGGAAAAAAACACAAATGAGATCTCTGTGGAGATTAACTTTTCCCACTGTCAAAACAGTTTACATTTAAAGATGAAGAATCCAGTTATATCAGTGGTCTAGAAAAAGCTGTTTTATACTACATAAGGGTGGTCCATCTCATTGTGACCACTGTTAACAAATAACCAGACTGAAATCATATGACACAATGGGAATTCCATTGTGAAAAAAGATCATGTTAAGCATTCTTTTAAAAGAGTATTTAATACAGAAATAATATACTGCAAACTGAATGTATTGTTTTCAGATACTTAACTGCATGTTAAAAATTAAAATTGATTATAGTTTACATTTATATAAAATGCAGTTTGACCCACCTAAGCAGGACTTAAATACATCTTTATATATAATTTCATAATTACTTCTATTGTCTTTGAAATATGGTTAAAGTGCTCTGCAAAATATACTGACAAGCATTTATGGCAAACTAAAAAATATACATGTAAAATACGTTATACTAAATATTATACTGGCTCTACAAAATTACAACATCTTAATTACAAATATGTTTACATATATGACATAAAAGTATCAATAGAAATGACATTTGAATATATTTTAGTTTACTATAAATGCTTGTCACTACATTTAGCAGAGCCAAAAAAAAAGCTCTTAAGCATGGGTCAGAAAAGCTCTTAAGTTCAACTAATTGCATTTAGTACAAATATAAACTATAATACATTTTCATTTAATTGTAAATAATATGCAATTGTTCAAAAACATTACATTCAATTCACACTGTAGTATATTATTTCTGTAATAAGGACTGTAATAAGGCAATGATCTTAGCACATTAATTGTATAGTTCTAAATTCCTACTGTATATAAATAACTGTCTCATTTGTGTCTACTTTTATACCTCCAGATGAACTCTAAGAGAAAGGTGATACTTATATGTCACAATTCCAAACTCCATTAGATCTTTTGAGCAAGCTCTGAGTAATTATTTTTTCCCTTGGGGATAGTGCTGTATATGTGTGAAGATAACATGAGGTTCTGGAGAGTGTAACAGTATTAGACAGGCACAGACACAGCGAGAGCTGGAATGTGATCCAGACCTACAAGGTTTTTAAGTTCCCTAAAGGCCCATTTTTCCCATACAGCACACCAAAGCCACCCAAAGGGAAGAGTTTACAAAAATAACTTAAGCTCTTATGCACATGGGCTGCTCTTATGCTCTTATGCCTGCATGTGTACACATGTGTGAGTCTGTGTATTATTACAGCTCATCTCTCACTGATAGAATGCTGCTGTTTACAGTTTTAGAGAGAATAATGTAATATTCAGTGGAGATTGATTGACGATAACATTATTGTATTTCCAGTGGAATGGAAAAATGGTTTTGTAGATCTGGACTCCAAAAATGAGCCTCTCAATATCAGAGAGTATATCCACCATCTTCAGAGCTTTGAGTGTCCAGGTGATAAATGAAGTTCTAAATAAACTAAAGCTAGAATATATAATATAAGCTATAGATGGGTAGTTGACAAAAATTTTTTTTTTTTTTTT
>NW_015548278.1:70414-71219 GCF_001515605.1 Sinocyclocheilus anshuiensis
TAATTATTATTATTTTCTAAATTTTGCTGTTACACCATAGGACACATGTACGGTATATATGTCAACAACCCATATATATATATATGGGTAGTTGACAAATAGGCAGTCAAAAATGCTTATTTTGTAAAATACTATTTTTGAAGAAGAAATGCATATATTTATGCAGTATGAAGTATAAAATATAAGGGGTCACTAAATTTTCAATTTTTCATCAATTTTTTCACAGTTTTTTTTTTTTTTACTGAACCGTACCGTAAAGTTATCCTATGGTGTGACAGTAAAAATTAAGAAAAAAAATGTAATAATATACAAATAGCAAGAGAGAGATTTATCTTAATTGTTAGACACTTATATTCATATAGTGTTATTTATTTAATATTAAATTATGAATAACATCCTTTTTTCCCTATGACTTGTTGGACATTTTCAAGACAAACTTTGGCAACAAGACAAACTTTGCTGTCATCCGTTCAAAACTGCTGAAAATTATACAATTTTAAGATGAGTGATATTTTTATCCCCCCTATTACAATACTCTATTTTTTTTTTTTTTTTTTTGTTAAGATATTTTGAGATAAAAGCAAATATGTGATTCTTTTATGTGTGTCACACCATAGGACATTAAGTCACACTAAAGGACAGAATTGGTAGTTATTCAATTATTTTGATTTAATTTTGAACATGTCAAAGTAGAAAGTTTAATTTTGATACAAACAATATCAACATGTTTTTTAAACAAAACAAAAAAAAAATTTCATCAACAAAAGTCAGTCTCTTAGTCAATCAGTATGTTACTGAAACTCTT
>NW_015548278.1:74349-80004 GCF_001515605.1 Sinocyclocheilus anshuiensis
TCTTATTGCTTTTATAAAACGGTTATTTGATATGCGTAGTTAGGTTTCACAAAATAAAACAGAGCAAATAAAGTGATATTAATAAAAACAGCATTCTTCCACCAAACAATGTAGTTTCTCAGAAACAGTTGTGTTTGCAACAAAGTGGATGCCAAGCAACACACAGAAGTAAACAAAGGTGTATGTGTTTGTAGTGTCATTTACAACAGCATCGAACCGCGTCTCAACCAATCAGAATCAAGGACCGGAACTATCCGTTTTATAAGTATTATTATAACATATCATAATATTGTTATAACATTTCAGATTTCTTAGTTGAAAACATATATTTAAAAAATGGCCAAAAATATGTGAGGAAAAACAAGTATCAAAAGCTTACAAAAATTTTTTTTTTTTTTTTTTTTGTAAAATACTATTTTTGAAGAAGAAATGCATATATTTATGCAGTATGAAGTATAAAATATAAGGGGTCACTAAATTTTCAATTTTTCATCAATTTTTTCACAGTTTTTTTTTTTTTTACTGAACCGTACCGTAAAGTTATCCTATGGTGTGACAGTAAAAATTAAGAAAAAAAATGTAATAATATACAAATAGCAAGAGAGAGATTTATCTTAATTGTTAGACACTTATATTCATATAGTGTTATTTATTTAATATTAAATTATGAATAACATCCTTTTTTCCCTATGACTTGTTGGACATTTTCAAGACAAACTTTGGCAACAAGACAAACTTTGCTGTCATCCGTTCAAAACTGCTGAAAATTAAACCATTTTCAGATGAGTGATGATTTTATCTCCCCTATTGCAATACTCAACTTTTTTTTCTTTTTCTTTTTTTCACGCTAAAACAAATCTGTGGTTCTTTTATGTGTGTCACACCTTTGGACATTATGTCACACTAAAGGACAGAAATGGTAGTTATTGCTTTAAAGAGAAGGTGAGAAGTATTACATTAACATATTTCGATTTAACTTTGAACATGTCAAAGGAGATAGAAACTTTAATATTGATACAAACAATATCATGTTTTTTTTTTAAATAATAACAATAATAATTTTAATCAACAAAATTCAAGGTGTATCCCAAATCGCGTACTTATGCACTATTCTATGACGTTTTGTGTAATAGTGCAAGTAGTGCGTTCACACTGAAAATTCCCAAAAGAAAAAGTGCACTTTCATAGTGCGTCATTTGGGATGCAGCTTCAGTCAGTTAGTCACTTAGTCAATCAGTATGTTACTGAAACTCTTCTAGAGCCTCCCCGCTGCATGTGCGACACAACTAAATATGATTGATATTCAAACTATATTCATTAAGATGTGAATGATTTTTTTTAAACTATATGGCTACTCTTTTTAAGGCATCAATTTGCTTCTATTACTTATGTTACTGAAACTCTTCTAGAGCCTCCCCGCTGCATGTGCGACACAACTAAATATGATTGATATTCAAACTATATTCATTAAGATGTGAATGATTTTTTTTTTTTTTAAGTACATGGCTGTTTTTAGGCATCATTTCAATTCTATTTACTTTTTGCATCGCTCTCATCCCTTCTGCATGGATCCCTGTTAATTTTCTCTCTATACAGTGGGTATAGAAAAGAATCACCCCCGTTTTAAAATAATCACATTTTGTTGCTTTGCAGCCTGAAATGAAGACGGACACAGTTTTTGTTTTATCCAGCTGTATTTACTTATATTATAACATCCAAGTGAAAGATATAACACCAACATGTATTTCCGTGTCCTCTCTCTCTCAATCATTTCTCTCACCGCAATTCTTTCTGTCTCAAAAACAAAGTATCACATTTTATACTTAATTTCATGACACTTTATAACAGTGCAAGTTTTCTGCAAAACATCAGAAAATATTTTAATTAATGCAATTATTGCATTTAAGAACACTGAAAATGAAAAAAAAAAAAGGACATGGTTTTCAGTGACAAAATGTACCAAGTTCCTACGCTTTTAGAATTATATGAATGTAAAAAATGATTGTCATTACTAAAATAGACACTTGTAAAATTATGCCGGAGGTATTTTGTATTAACATTTTTATGCTTTTCTTTTAAATTTATAAAAGTTGTAATTTATTGATCCATGCTTGAGAATGTCACAGCATATAGCACAATTCTGAGATTTGAATCAAAAACTACAAAATATTGAATAACACAGCAGCTTTTATAACAAAAGGTCCATGTAGGACAAAGAAATATTCTTTTTTATCTTGTGTGACAGTGAAAATGGCATGTCATGACAACAACCCAGATACAGCTAATAGATACAACTGCTTTGAAAATATTATGTAAGTTCTGAAATTCATAACACTCTTAAAAGGTCCTAATAATTGATTAGTAACAATACAAAGGAAAGACTTTCAGCTTGTTTCAGATGAAGTGTGTGTGTGGGGGGGTGTATACACAAGTGTGAATTGTTCAGTCATATGTAGGTTTCTCACCTCTGGTTCTTCAGTAGTTACCGACTCTAAATATATCCAGGTTCATTACAGAGTCTGTGCTACATTTTTCTAAGGTCTGCACTCTCACCTCTCAGTGTTACACTGGCACACAAACTTGCATCATTCAGTCTATATCAGATAACTCTGAGTAAACGTCTATAGGCTATGGCTAAATAATTCAATAATCTGGGACTGTACAGAAGCTTCATATAGCTTAATTCTTGACTTAAGATTTGGAAAAAGTTCTAAAATCTAAGTGAATTTACCATGGTTCCTAAAAAAATAGGATTCAGAGTTAGGATGTGTCTCTAATACAGCTTCTGGTTAGACACAGGGTCAATAGTATCAAAAAGAACATACTTATAAGAGCTCATAAAGCCTATCTCTCTTGTACTCCATGCTATCATAGTACATAGCTTGTTATGCATTGATATTCATATTTATTAATATTTAAATCACAAATATTTCATTATAACAGTATATGTTTTGTAAATGGCCTATGGATTCTTTTTTGAAAGGCTGAAGCATGGATGGATTTATTACACGTTTTTTTAATGAAATGTAATAAAATATCACCCATCCAAAATTAAACATATAGTGAAATGAAGAATAATCTTTAAGATGTGAAATCATGTTCCTAGATAATTTTAGTAATGGTAATTCACCTTTTTCAATGAAACCGCTGGTTTTACCTGTGGGACTTACTACAGAATTATCTTGTGTTCCCAAAAGTAGAAGTATTGGTTTTAATGGATGAACACGTTAACAAGAACAACCAACAACAAAAAATAAAAAGCTGAAACCAATATATGAACATTGTTCATAGTCAAAAAATAAATAAATAAATAAATAAATTATATATATATATATATATATATATATATATAAAAATAATCACAAATATTTCATTATAACAGTATATGTTTTGTAAATGGCCTATGGATTCTTTTTTGAAAGGCTGAAGCATGGATGGATTTATTACACGTTTTTTTAATGAAATGTAATAAAATATCACCCATCCAAAATTAAACATATAGTGAAATGAAGAATAATCTTTAAGATGTGAAATCATGTTCCTAGATAATTTTAGTAATGGTAATTCACCTTTTTCAATGAAACCGCTGGTTTTACCTGTGGGACTTACTACAGAATTATCTTGTGTTCCCAAAAGTAGAAGTATTGGTTTTAATGGATGAACACGTTAACAAGAACAACCAACAACAAAAAATAAAAAGCTGAAACCAATATATGAACATTGTTCATAGTCAAAAAATAAATAAATAAATAAATAAATTATATATATATATATATATATATATATATATAACAATACATAAATACAATACATTACCGCACATAAAAATGACTTGTAGCATTTGGCAACATCGAAAAATCACGTGACCCAGTAGCAGTAGCAGGCGTGACGTCACGTAGCAGGTCTGATCAGCAACGCAGAGGTGAACTGAAGACGTCAAGGACGGTAAGAACATTTCTATTTTACATATTCGTTTTTCTCTTTCTCCACACTTTTAACTCTTACACTGTGTATGTAGCCTATTTATGACGTTAGAAACGAGTGGATGAATCATTTTATCTGTGGCCGCTTGAGTGAGGCGGTGATGCTTGAATATGGATGTAGCCTATCTTCTAGTCTGTCAACCATTAGCGTTTCTAAATATGTTTATGTATATTAGTTTGTTCTGATTATGACTTTAATATTATGTTATAATTGCGGGGGGAAATCAACAGCTGACAGCATTTTAGTGATTAGTATATTGGAAATCTGCGTTAATCAGTCGAGCGTATTTACTCACTGTGTCATTCACGCGTTCATTTATTCAGGTATTAACTCATTTTGTTCAAAATACAACTACATGCGCTCGATGTCTCTAACTGTTCTACTTATATTCATTATTAAGATGATGCCAGAATGATTCGCTGTAGCCTTATTAAGCAAAAATGAACATCTTACAAATAAATAGCGCCGGAATTTGTTAGTATATTAAAATATGTGATAAAACTCTGATAAAATTATTGTTGGCACGGGGTAGATAGACAGATGAGCGCGTAATGGCGCCCTTCAGAACTAAAGGACAGTGCGGCAGAGATGTGAGCTATGTTGAGCCATCAGCCAATCAGCTTTCAGAGATGCGAGGGTTGTTGAGCTTCTTGGCCAATCAGCTCTTAGAGATGCAGGGATGTTGGGTTCATCAGCCAGTCCGAAGGGATGCTGAGCTTTCAGCCAATCGGCTATTTGGGATGCAAGTCTGCCCAGCGCAGAGACTCTCACATTAGAAGAGACGAAGTCCGTTTCTATATTGGTTTCTGTATCATTTGAGAAAGTGTAATAGTCAGTATGGATTTGTGTAGCTGACGTCATTGCTTTCATCATTTTATTTGAGCAAGTAACAATTTGTACCAAATGAATGTGACAAATGTTCAGATCATTCTGTGGACATCTACTTTTAAATCTATTACAGAAGTAAAATTAAATTAAATAAAATTAAGTTCATATAATTGCTGATGTTTTTAATAATACTTTTCTAGTATTACCCATAAACATGTTATAATGCATATGGAGTATTTGCAGAAACACGATTATATTAATAAAGGTTATAATGTTAATGATGTTTGAAATGTCATCTTTAGAAAATTATATTTAATATATCATACATATACAGTATATACGGAATAAAGCTGTATATCTGTTTTGGTAGGAAATGGAATAAAATTAATTTAATTGCCTATCCTCTCAGGATAACTGGAATTAGTGTTTAGTGTTACCTAGGCACATTGTTTTTCCATTTTTGTAGCATAAACACCATCAAACCGATGCGAGCTTCAGATCTTCCAATGTTTCTCTATGGCGCTGAAACCTACAGATGTCCGAGTTCCGCTCCAAGTGCAACTGATACTCGACTGCCATTGGCTCATCTGCGTTCGAGGGGAGGGGCTTACCGATAGGTCAATTAGACCAGGGATCTCCAACCCCGCTCCTGGAGAGCTATAGTTCTGAACACTTCAGTTCCAACCCTGCTCCAACACACCTGTCTGTAATGACCTGTAACCCTTAATATTAACCCGTAACACCTCGATTAGCTGCTTCAGGTGTGTTTGATTAGGCTTGGAGCTGAAATCCGCAGGATGGCATCTCTCCAGAAGCAGGACTGAGACCCCTGAATTAGCCCCT
>NW_015548278.1:81518-94773 GCF_001515605.1 Sinocyclocheilus anshuiensis
ATCATACATATACAGTATATACAGAATAAAGCTGTATATATATATATATATATATATATATATATTAGAATTTAATATAACTGCTGATGTTTTTTAATAATTGTTTTTTTTTTTTTACACAGCAAGCAATTTTGCACAACTCTGCTTAGGGACATTTTGCTCTGTTTTGGTTGGATTTAGGAAATGGAATAAAATTAATTTAATTGCCTATCCTCTCAGGATAACTGGAATTAGTGTTACAGGCACCCTAGCCTAGGTACATTGTTTTTCCATTTTTGTAGCATAAACACCATCAAAAAGATGCGAGCTTCGGATCTTCCAATATGGCGCTGAAACCTACAGATGTCCGAGTTCCACTCCCCGTGCAACTTATACTCAACTGCCATTGGCTCATCTGCGTTCGAGGGGAGGGGCTTACCGATAGGTCAATTAGACCACTATTGAACGACTACATATATAGACATCTAATAGACAACAAAATAATGGCTTAAGGATTCTTTCTACTCAAATATAACAGGCTCTCATAAATGGTAATCCATCCAAACAAATTAAATATAAAGCTTTTATTTAGAAAAAGAATGTTTTTAACTACTTAATATAATAATAATAAATGACAAAAAACAACTTAAGATAATAAAAATATAAAGAATGACAGAATAAAATGTTTTAAATAACTTAAGACATTTCAAAATAATAAATCTAAAGGTTGATTTATACTTCTGCATCGGACCTACGCCGTAGGCTATGCGTCAGTTTTCATTTATACTTCTGCGTCATTGTCCGCGTCGACGTGCAGTACACATGCAAACCGCTAGTCTGCAGTGTCCACGGGCATGTTGCTGGTGTAACCCACAGTACCACGGCAAAAGCCGAAGAAGAAGCGACCCGTTGGAGAAGCATTATAGCCGTGACGGTGCAAATAAATATCAAATCATTAAATCATTATTTAAAACTACAAAAAGGAGACAACAACGGAACAGGAGAAGATGTTTGTCGCGGACAACTACTGATGTACAATGCTATGTAGTATAATAAATGATAAGACAGTTGTTCTTTGCTTTGTTTTATTGTATATAGGAAGGTGTAACGTTAAAATATATTAAAGTGCACATAAACAAACACAAAACTCAAGTACATACAGAGGGAGAGGTTCTAGCAGACCAATCACAGCGCTTGTGGTCCACGTAGAATTTACGCGCTTTTAGATTTTTGGAGAGGTGCACGTCAGGCTACGGCGTAGGGTGTGCATCTAGCCTACGGCGTAGGTTCGACGCAGAAGTATAAATTGGGCTTAATACAAATCAAGAGCGTGTTATCACACTTAACATTAAAACATTTTGGATAAATGACAAAGAAGAATACAAAAAAGGTTAACCCTTATTTCAACAAACAAACTACCAACAATGAAATTGAAGGAAATGATTAATTGTTGGTTTTATTTCTTGTTTAAAATGCTCCCCAACTGCATTCCTTATAATATAGAGTTTCTAAGATATGTCAGTATAAAGCAATACAGATTGAGACTATATCAATTAAATCAATATAGCCTGATGCCACATTAAAAGAAATTATTCAACCAGTTACTAAAAAAGAGAGATATTTTGTATCACCATTCAGCCTAAAAACAGAGACAAGCTCTGGTCAATGTTTGCTTGGGCGCCCACACACACATTCACACACACACATGCATACTTGTAATAACCAAGAACAGTGCAGTCTTTTCAAATGCCTCCTTCTGCAGAGGACCAACCCCTATGAATTTTGACATGAGGGAATTTTTTAAAGATTACCTCATGTCTCATTCACTGGTGAGAAAACATCACAGTATAAATCACATAATATTACAATAAGCATGTCTGTGCGAACAGGATGCACATGGGTATGCAATACATTGACAGGCAGGTAGGACAACCTATTGTAGCTCTCGGACCGAGGAATATGATTGGATGAACATTTTATGGTCCTACGCTATCCACAGACGATATAAATACATAGGCCTATAAATTAATTTAGACAATTTAACAGCATTCAATAGTGAATGTTGTCGGGATGTGAAGAGACTTTCAACCAGCATAACAAAAAATGTTTTTGAACCAAATCACCTACCCTGCCTTTAAGCTAACCACAACATGGCCACTGTTACCGCTAAAATGTCACGGTTCCAACACATGATAACAAATAATGTAGATAAATAATGAACACGTCAAAATGAATACAGATACTTACAGGACCAAAGTAGGAATGTCCTTTAATGTTTGCTGTTTGCCCGTTGCTCTCCGACAGGTCTTTGGTAAACATATTGATAGGTTACTTGCATAACCCCAGTTCTCTGATAGCATTAAGTGAGGTGTCTCACTATGGGATACAATAGTGTTGGGCGATATGCTCAATTTTCATATCGTCCTATCATCAGCCTGTGAGATCGCCGATACACGATATTATCGTGTTAATTTATGTAATTATTTACTTAGTTTCATTGCGAGAAAGTGAACCAACTCCAGCGTAAGGCTAAAAGCAGACTAATGTTTTTAATATGACTGAATTTGTATTTAACATGATAACAAATTAATAGAAACATCGTAAGCTACTAATTATAATGCTTACCTTTCCTCAGTTATTCAAAAAGCAGCTACAGAAACGAGCAAAGAACATTACCAAAGAACATCATCACAAGCTCAGTCTAGCGCGGGTTTATGCACTTTAAAAACACTCCCGTTAAACTCAGTGAATCTAAACTATATGATGAATAAATCTCTTATACTTACATCGCACGTACATCTGCACTTTGTTGTTTATAATGAGAGAATTCGCGAGTCAGAATTCAGTCAGCGCGCGCTGAACAACACAACTCTGCTGTTTCAGTGATGACTCATCTGAACGCCTCTGATTGGACATTGCTTTCATAAGCTCAGCATAATCGTGATTGGTTAGAATGCGCAATACTGTAAAAACGCGGAAAAAGAAATATAATGCAACAAATAAGCCCTAATATTAATTAGATAGTATTACCAGCCTGATAATAAGAATAATAATAATAATCGTCTTGCTATCGTCAAAGGCATCAGCCACAGGCGATATTGCTGTCTTATCGTCGATACACGATACTATCGTCTATCGGCACAACCCTAGGATACAACCTTTCCGCTTATTCCTCAGAAGCCCAGTTACACTATCCCAGCCCCAATTGGCTGGCAGACATGACGTTGTGTCTGGGAGTGGCTCCCTCCTCTTGATATAAAAGGAGCGACGCAACGTCATTACGACATTCAAAACAGGCACAACTCTTCCTCGCTTTGCACAGCAAGGAGGGTGTTCTGGTGAGACACCTCACTTAATGCTATCAGAGAACCAGGGTTACACAAGTAACCTATCGTTCTGTTTCAAGCATACGTTTCGGTGTCTCACTATGGGATATCCTAACTCACATATTGCCAGACAGACTGTTTCGAAGTCTCCTGCCAACCAAAGATAACTATAAAAGGGCTGGCACGTACGTGTAAGCACGCCCTGGGCATAGCGCATTCAAACTTTGCTGTTCTGCTGAAGTAAAGGGTGGTGAATACAATGCTCTTAACTCAAGAGGAATAATAGAATTAACCACTTTAGACATAAATGCAGGGTTAGGTTTCAAAAGTACCCCTGCATCCCCTGACATGAACTGCATACACGCTGAGTGCACCGAAAGTGTAGCATTGTCCATTCTCACAAGAACATGATGCCCTTTCAGAAAAGAAAGAATTCAAAATGAACCACTGGAACCTGGATGAGGGTGAAAAATGCATGTGACAGCAGATCTCTGCGCAATGGCATGGACCATGGCTCTGAGTATAGCATATGAAGTCCGATTGTCCCTCTTCCTCAAAATCGAGTTCATCCTCCTCGTCCGTGCTGAGCACGCTGGGCAGAGGGGTGTAGGCATCCGGCTGATCACCCCACAATAGAGTTTGCCATGGTGGGCAGCTCTACAGGAATGGATACATGTGGAGTGACAGCAGGAGCGGGGCTAGCAGACATGAGGTGATCCTGGGCCGAAAGGTTAGCTTGGTGTGCTAGCCTCTTCATTGTGAAACGCATGCAGTGCTCACAGGTGCCGGAACTTTCAGTCGCCAGTTGGGCATGTTTCAGCCCAATACATGCAGAGCAGACCTGGTGTGTGTCTTTACATAAAATCTTATTCACTCACGATAACCCTTGCAAGGAGTCTCCCTCACTAGCTGAGATAGGCTGCATTGCTGCGGCCATTCTGAGTAATCCTACAATAAGCTGGAGTGCTGATTGAAGGAGTCAGGCGAAAGCGGCGTGGTGGCCATCGATTCATCAAACAGGCTTCTCGTCAAACGAGAAGAGGTTTTTGAATGTCGTAATGACGTTGCGTCGCTCCTTTTATACCAAGAGTAGGGAGCTACTCCCAGACACAATGGGCCCTATCAAACACCCGGTGCGATGCGGCGCCAGGTGCGACGCAAGTGTTTTTTGCTAGTTTCAGCTCAACGAAGTTATCATTTTCACGTCCCGTGCCACGTTGTTTAAATAGCAAATGCATTTGCGCCCATTTGTGCGCCCATGGGCGTGCTGGTCTGAAAACGAGGTGTGTTCAGGCACATTGCTGGCACGTTGCTATTTTGAGGGAACTGAAATAGACTGCGCCATTGACCATCAAAAACCTGGTCTAAAGTCTGGCGCAATATATATATATATATATATATATTGTATTTTTTTTGTTATTTAAAGAGCGCGTTAGTAACATGCGAATGTTACAACGCGCGTACACTTTGCTTATTACACACACAGGGATGTGCAGCAGCACACAAACATTTTTAAAAATGAAAAATTAAAGGATTGAAAGGTAAAAGATTATTATTGTGTTCATAAATATAAAAATGCCTACATGTCATAATGGATAGTCTTTGCATGTATTAGATTTACGTGCACGAGCAGATCCGTTCCCTCACTAGAGAAGCGTTCGTTTTTTCCGCTTGCAAATTCCGCCGTGTAAATAGCAAATCTGCCATGGCATGAGCGCAGCTGGCTTTTAAAGGGAATGGGAGATGAGACTCTGATTGGTTTATGGCACGTTACGCCCAAAACACACCCATTACTCATTAAGAGAATAGGGACAACCCTTTTAGACCATGCGCCGGGCGCGCTGACTATTTTTCCCGTCCTTAAACTAGCAAAAGTGGATTCGGACACGCCCTAAGCGCAATTGCGCCGTATGCTTTAGACCATGTGCTTAGATCATTAAAACAGGGCCCATTGTCTTGTCTGCCAGCCAACTGGGGCTGGCGTAGTGTAATTGGGCTTCTGAGGAATACGTGGAAGGGGCATATCCCATAGTGAGACACCAAAACGTATGCTTGAAAGAGAACATCTTCATCACATGTACTTTTACATTACATGTGCCTTATTTTGCCAAATAACTGGACAATATTATGTCTAAAATGCAAGTTGCTTCATATTAATTTTTTCAGGGTTTTTTTATAAAAGCAACATCATAGTCTCAGTCTATGTGCTGTTGGTCTAAATATCAATACTCTTGGTTGTATGATTTTGCTTAATTAAAAAGCTTCTAAACTAGACAAAGCATTGTATCGCATTGCATGCTTCAGTAGCAATACTGTATCTGTTTATATTATGAGAATAATGAGCGGTGCAAAAATGCATAATTATTAACATATGGATTCTGCATACTTGTGAATAGTCACAATAACATGTCACGATAACAACTTTTTGTTGTGCGATATATTGCCCCAGAAATAATTGCTATAAGAGATACCCTGCATGGGTTTAAGCTGTTTTATTGAACCATAGTGTCACAGGATTCATACTGGAGCATTTTACCTAACAAGTGCAGTGCCAAATTAGTTTTTTTTATATCACTGTCTTCATCCATTAGGCCACATTTAGCATTTTCTACATAATGGTTTTCTGTGGGGGAGAAAACACTTAACATGCAGTTCAGCACGTTGCGTTCATATTCTGGGCTCATCTGCTTCTCTTTTGCACAGTATATATTTTTCATAATTTGTATATCAGTTTTGGTCTTTATATCATTGTCTTCGTCCATTAAGCCTTGTTAAGCATTTTCTTCATAACAGTTTTCTATGGGAGGAAAACACTTAACATGCAATTTAGTGCATATCGTTCATATTCTGGGCTCATCTGCTTTAATAAACTGTATAACGAATTTGGCATTTTTTATATCACTGTCTTAGTCCATTAAGTTAGGAGTTTTCTTTATAACGGTTTTCTATGGGGGAGAAAACACTTAACATGCAATTTAGCGTATCGCGTTTATATTCTGGGTTATTCTGCTTGTCTGTAAATAGTAAGCTTTATTAGTAAGGTGTGTACTGAATTTGCTATTTAGTTATTGCTATTTTGCTAATTTACTTTAGTACATTAATAAGCCACAAGCATTTTTCACATTCAGGGCCCTATCATACACCTATCATACAATGCGTCGCAAGTGTTTTTGCTAGTTTCAGCCCGACGCAGTTCTCATTTTCCCGTCTTGCGCCGTGTTGTTTAAATAGCAAATGCATTTGCGCCCATTTGTGCACCCATGGGCATGCTGGTCTAAAAAAGGGGTGTGTTCAGGCACATTGTTGGCGCGCTGCTATTTTGAGGAACTGAAAATAGACTGCGCCATTGACCAACAAAAACCTGGTCTAAAGTGTAGCGCAATGTTTTTTCTTTGTTATTTAAAGAGCGCGTTAGTAATATGCACCTAAAGGCGGGTGCACAACACGCGTACACTTTGCTTATTACACACACGGGGATGTGCAGCAGCACACAAACATTTTTAAAAATGAAAAATTAAAGGATTGAAAGGTAAAAGATTATTATTGTGTTCATAAATATAAAAATGCCTACATGTCATAATGGATAGTCTTTGCATGTATTAGATTTACGTGCACGAGCAGATCCGTTCCCTCACTAGAGAAGCGTTCGGTTTTTCCGCTTGCAAATTCCGCCGTGTAAATAGCAAATCTGCCATGGCATGAGCGCAGCTGGCTTTTAAAGGGAATGGGAGATGAGACTCTGATTGGTTTATGGCACGTTACGCCCAAAACACACCCATTACTCATTGAGAGAATAGGGACAACCCTTTTAGACCATGTGCCGGGCGCGCCGACCATTTTTCCCATTGTTAAACTAGCAAAAGGGGATTCTGACACGCCCTAAGCGCTTAACTAGCAAAAGTGGATTCGGACACGCCCTAAGCGCAATTGCGCCGTATGCTTTAGACCATGTGCTTAGATCATTAAAACAGGGCCCATTGTCTTGTCTGCCAGCCAACTGGGGCTGGCGTAGTGTAATTGGGCTTCTGAGGAATACGTGGAAGGGGCATATCCTATAGTGAGACACTGAAATGTAGGCCTATGCTTGAAAGAGAACTCTCTCGTGTAAAAAATGTAAAAGTGGCAGAAATGTTTATCGTGAGATCTGGATCTGATCTCTACTAACTTTTAAGTCTTGCGTTGCCAGTAGTCATGTCTCAGTAGGGCTACAGTTGCCATCTAGCAGTTGAGAACAGTTAACTTAAAATGAAAGACAGTCAGATAAAATCGTAGAATGTGTATTAATGTTGTGAGACAGCAAAAAAGAAAAAAAAAAAGTTAATTCAAATGTTTCCTTGCCAAGTTTACTTGCATTTGATGATATGCTGTCATGCATCCCACAAGCTGTGTGGGCGAAAATTACATGTAAACAATTTTAAGACTATTTTGGCTATACTTATTGCTTGTCTGATGTAGGGCTATAGCCAAGCCAAGCCGCGTCGATTTCACGGGGTGGGCTAAAAGCAGATTACACATAGTCCGTCCAATTCAGAGCTAAATCTTGGCTACAGATAGACCATGTCCTGAAATGACACTTACATCTCGTAGATATTATTGACATTGTGAACATGATGGGATATCAACCATCTCATACACTGCCTGGCCAAAAACTACAATGAATCAGTTTTGACTATAAGTGGACTAGAAATAGTCAGTCTGACTATGAGCTAAATCGTGGCTAAGCATAAAACATCACAGAAATGAAACCAAACACTTTGTAATCACTGTTGACTTTGCTTACATGATGAAATATCATACATATTGCAATTTATTTTGGCAAAAATGACATGTAACCAAATTCAAAGTTATTTTGGCTAGAAGTGGGTTACTCATAGCCGGACTATATCAGGTCTATAGTTAACCGAGACGGTGAAATATTGGCTATTGCTTGCTGGGTAGTAATGTCTGTCTATCTGTTGCACAGACTGACTTGTAGCATCCAGTGGGACTGATTTCTGAGCCAAGGGTGAGTTCCTGTGGCACTGCAGCATTATGGGGGAGTTGTTCCGCAGTGAGGAGATGACTCTGGCCCAGCTCTTTCTTCAGTCTGAAGCGGCCTACTGTTGTGTCAGTGAACTGGGAGAGCTGGGAATGGTCCAGTTCAGAGATGTAAGTAAATAGAGCTTGTTTTCTCTCTCTTCCTGCTATGCTCTATTATATGCTGATAATGAATTCAAACCTTTTTCTTTTAGCTCAACCCTGATGTAAACGTGTTTCAGAGGAAGTTTGTGAATGAAGTGAGACGTTGTGAGGAGATGGACAGGAAGCTCAGTTAGTGGATCAACACATGCACAAACACATACACCAAGACCAGTGACAGTCCTGACTCCTCAGAATGACTGACACCTGCAGCTAGTTCTCTGACTGGCTAAAAATGATGGACAAAATCATGTGAAATCTTGAAAGCTAGAAAGTCATGTGAAAGCTAGAAATAACACATATTATTACTACATTAATTTGCGCTGCTTTTGGTAGATTGCATTGGTCATATTTACTAAACAGATAATTTGCTGTTTAGTAAATATGACCCTACATATGAGATCAACTTAACCCAGAATGAGCTTTTGTTCCATCTAGTGAATTAGAGGTAAATAAAATAAAATGCACCATTTACCCCAATGCATTTTTTGCCCTGGTGTACCGTTTTTTAAATTTATAATTTTTGTGGTGGTGAAAGGGTTCTCTATAGACCAATTTGATGTTTGCAAACATTGATGACGTTTTTTTGTGGGTGGAGCCTCTCTGGTGATAGAATATGACAGTTTTAAAGTAGCAGTCTACAGAAGCCATGGAATAAAAGAATAAAAAAGGTAACTTTTTTCTCGCAATTCCGAGATTATATCTCACAATTCTGATATCAGCTCGTCATTCTCTCCGATCCCCTCGGCTCAGAATCATGAGTTTATAATCCCACACATCTGGCTTTTTTTTCACCTCAGAATAGACAAACTTGCAATTGTTAAGTTAAATTGAATTATAAAGTCCAAACTAGGAGATTTAAACTTGCATGTGAGAAAAAAAGTCTGAATTGTGATATAAAATAGATAAATGTTTAAATAGTTGGCTATTTCATGCTGTAACTGCAGGGCTAATACAATATGTCCCCTATGAACTGTATATGTGAATATTATGTAGACCTATTGTTTAAATCAAATTTATGCTTTAAAATAGGGTAATCATAGCAGGTTTCATCCATAGTCTGTCCGTTTAAACGTCTGAGTTTAGCTTCAATTGGTGTCTTTGACGACAGTATTCTATAAAAATTATTTGCATTCCGATTCTGACATCCAAAGGCACAAGACTACATTTTTTCTCTTATTCCATGGATTTTACCCGTTTCCCTCCACTTGTTCCCAGTGTTTTTCTGCCACCACAATGCATGCGCAGCTGCATGTGATGTAACTGTGATGTCTACTCCAAATTGATCTATAAAACGGTGGACAACTGCCCATATCGCTTAGGCCAGAATCTGCCACTGAATAAGGCACAAAAACTCACCCTTCTCTGTGAGAAATAATCAAATAGAACATTATTAAATATCATTAGTAAACTGGTGCTGATGTCATGTTCTGCAGGGTTTGTAGAGAAGGAAATAAAGAAAGCCAACATTCCAACAATAGACACTGGTGAGAATCCTGAAGTCCCATTCCCACGAGACATGATTGACCTTGAGGTAATTTTACTCTCTCATGCTGCTTTAATCAGATATGAGCTTAATGGAATAATTCTGTCAAAATAAAAATGCTGACATTTGCTTACCCTCATGTTCTTCCAAACCCCCATGCTGTTATTTTTTTGGAAGGCAAAAGGTGACATTTTTAAAGAATCTTCATGACCTACGAGCCGCCACTGCTGTCAAGTTCCAAAACAGTGTCCAAAACAGTGGTCTGTTTCCATTCAGACTTTTCAGCAATATTTAAACAATTAAACATAAAAGCACCTTTTATGCTCTTTTAAACTTTTCTTCCATTTAATATCTTCACTCATTGGCAAGGTGTCAATTTTCTTGCCATTTTCTAAACCTTTGGGTATAATTTGATATCAGTGTTTTTATCTCTTTATATCTTTAATTTGTATTTACATCCCTGATCACCAGGCAACCTTTGAGAAGCTGGAGAATGAGCTCAAAGAGATCAACACTAATCAAGAGGCCCTGAAGAAGAACTTTCTAGAGCTGACAGAACTCAAGCATATCCTCAGACGTACTCAGCAGTTCTTTGATGAGGTCTGGCTGTCCTCTCACAATATGATCACAAACTTAAGAGTAAAAAATAAATTAATTAATTAAAACAAGCAAAAACCACCAAGACATTCAGGTGTTAATTAACCCTTTGATGTATGATGTCCGCTACAGTGGGAAAATCTTTCAAAGACACTTTTATCCATTAACAATGTTATCTTACATGCAAACTACCTTTGACCCTTACCCATAATTTGGACTCTCTTTAGATGGAGGATCCAAACCTTTTGGAAGAATCATCATCTCTGCTGGACCCCAGTGAGGCTGGGCGAGGTGCCCCACTGCGACTAGGGTGAGTTCTAAGTAGCTGATATGTAATTATTCTTGTAAACAGTCAGTAATAAAATAAAGATCAAAGAAACAAATTGCACAAGTAATGTAAAATATAACTAAAATATCAAATACATAAATTAATTGATTTAATTGCTTTTCCTGGAGATTATTGTAATTTTCATAATAGGTGCACTGAAATACTGAATTTGATACTTCCAGTTCTCTAGAAAGACTGAAACTTTTATTTTAGTACTGATTAATAATATTTAGTGTGTTACTATTTATTTTAGCATTAATGGATTTCGAGAGTTTTTGAGGGAGAGATTTGTTCCCTTTCAGTTGGTCACTCTCGACGTCACGTCGGATGACCGACGAATTGGGATCTCGCTTAGAGAGACCAATCCACTTCGAGTGTAAACTAAACGAGCCAATGCACATTGGCATGTTATTATTGCATCCAGCTGTCGCTGATCACAGCATGAGTATAAGTAGGCAGCTGGTGCAGCGCATATTCAGCATTTCGCTTCGGAGCTGAGCGGTCTCATCGTTCTGCTCCTGATCTTCTGCTTCAGTGAAACTACAAGTTCGAGTACAAGCACGCTCTTAGGAAGCTCTTGTTTTTTTTAAAGACGCGTCTTTTTAAAGATGCCCTTCCATCCGTGTGTTTCTGGATGCGGTCGTTACCTGGCGCTGGGTTATGGTCACGATCGCTGCCTCACGTGCCTGGGCATGTAGCACGCTGAGGTGGCGTTTGGGGTGCCTGTGCCGCTGCCCAGATCTAGGGTTCCCCATGGCGGCAGCCGGGGGGGCGCTACCTCTGGCAGCGTCCGGACTGGTTTTACGGTGACGGTGAGGAATTCCCCTTCGAGGAACCAAGCTTCGAGGTCTCCTCCTTCTGCCGGCACTTTGCAGCCAGTGGAGCCGCCGAGAGAACAGGCTGGACCCTCCCGGGGTGTACCACTTGTATCTTTCGGTGCTCCCCCCGACGATCAGATGTCGATTGCTGCATTGGAGGGTGAGCCAGACTTTTCTGGAGAGGATGATCAGGCGGCGCTGCTGGATTCGGATCCGGAAATGATGGCTATGCTTTCCCGGGCCGCCGAGAGCGTCGGGCTCGAGTGGAAACCTCCACCACGTCCCGAACCCTCGAGGCTGGACGATTGGTTTCTCGCAGTGGCTCACGCTGGTTCTCAGGGCCCCACTCTGGTGCCTTTCTTCCCGGAGGTGCATGATGAGCTCACTAGGTCGTGGACGGCAACTTTCATTGCCAGAAACCACCCCAGTGGTTCATCCTCCCTCACCACCCTTGATGGCGGGGCAGCGCGGGGGTATACGGAAGTGGAGCGGTCGGTTGCGATGCAATTGTGTCCAAACACCGCTGCCACCTGGCGGGACAAGCCGTTGCTCCCCTCCCGGGCCTGTAGGCACTGAAGGACCTGCACGAGGGTGGTCATGACCCAGAAGTTCTCAAAGAACTCTGTACCGCTACTGACCTCGCGCTACGAGCGACGAAGGTCACTGCGCGGTCTCTGGGCCGTGCGATGTCCACTATGGTAGTCCAGGAGCGCCATCTCTGGCTGTGTCTGGTCGACATGCGCGACACGAACAAGACACGATTCTTGAACGCCCCCGTGTCCCAGACCGGCCTGTTTGGCGACGCAGTGGAGAACTTCGCCCAGCAGTTCTCCGGCTGCCCAGGAGCAGACTGAGGCCATCAGGCACATCCTGCCTGATCCAGCGTGCAGTTGCTGCCTCCACCCGGTCGTCAGCGGCAGTGCCTCAGGGCGAGGGCGGCCCCCGCTCCGGCGCAGCATACGCAGCAGCCTCCAGCAAAGCAGCGCCGTGGAGGTGGTTGCAGGGCAGCCGCCCCACCCGTCCAGGCCCCCGCCAAACCTGGCGGCAAGTGCAAGAGCAAGAGGCCCTGAGACGGGCGACCCAGAGATGGAGGGACCTGCTCTTCGGGAGATGGTGAACGCACCACTCCCTCCCCCGGAAACGTACTACTCACGCACCCTCTGCCCGAACGCAGGTGAGTGTTGCACACACGCTGACCTCGCGACCGGCAACGAGACGCCCGGGCCGGGTCCCTGCGTTCCCCCTCGCTGTCCCACTGCGGGTACGTCGGTGCCACTTGTATGGTTTTTGAGAGCCTGGCTAGCGCTTCCCAGCCCGTTTTGTTGGCTCCGTCAGACCATCAGACTCGGCTATGCGATTCAGGTCGCCCGGCGCCCTCCCAAGTTCAGGGGCGTCCACTTTACTTCGGTCTTGAACCAAGCTCTTCACAAGCTCCCGTTTGAGATGCTCACGCAGAAGCGCATCTTCAGGTGCATCCGTCCCCAAGATTGGTTTGCAGTGATCGACCTGAAGGACACGTACTTCCATGTGTCGATCCTTCGAC
>NW_015548278.1:94794-96565 GCF_001515605.1 Sinocyclocheilus anshuiensis
TGAGAGAACAGGGCATTCGCATTCTCAACTACCTCGACGACTGGCTCAGTCTCAGGATCAGTTGTGCGAACACAGGAACTTGGTGCTCCGGCACCTCAGCCAGTTAAGCCTTCGGGTCAACTGGGAAAAGAGCAAACTCTGCCCGACGCAGAGGATCTCTTTTCTCGGTATTGAGTTTGACTCGGTTGAACAGACAGCACGCCTCACGCAGGAACGTGCCCAGTCGGTGTTGAACTGCTTGAATACGTTGATATGAGATATATACTGATATGAGACCGCTTCAGCACTGGCTCCATGGCCGAGTCCCGAGGTGGGCGTGGCAACGCAGAACTCACCGGACCGCTTCAGCACTGGCTACATGGCCGAGTCCCGAGGTGGGCGTGGCAACGCGGCACTCACCGGGTCCAAGCGCAAGACCTGGCGTTTCTCTGTGCAGGAGTGCCCCTAGAACAGGTCTCCAGGCATGCTGTGGTTCACACGGATGCATCAACCACCAGCTGGGGGGCCACGTATGATGGGCTTGCAGTGTCAGGGGTTTGGACGGGCCCCCAACTGCACTGGCACATCATTTGCCTTGAGTTGCTGGCAGTGCGCCTTGCCTTGATTAGTCTCAAAGGGCACTTACGACACAAGCACGTACTAGTCCGTATGGAGAACACTGCGACCGTTGCGTACATCAGCCGACAAGGTGGTCTACGCTCCCGTCGCATGTCGCAACTTGCCCGCCACCTCCTCCTCTGGAGTCAGAAGCATCTGAGGTCGTTTCGTGTCATTCACATTCCTGGTCTGCACAACCGGGCAGCCGACTGTGCTCCCAGGGGAATGGAGACTTTATCCCCAAACGGTCCAGCTGATTTGGAGTCGTTTCGGAGCCACTCAGGTAGACCTGTTTGCCTATACAGAAACTTCTCACTGCCAGTTGTTTTACTCCCTGACCGAGGGAACACTCGGCACGGATGCACTGGCACACAGCTGGCCGCGGGGTCTATGCAAGTATGCGTTTCTCCCAGTGAGCCTGCTCGCACAGACACTGTGCAAGGTCAGGGAGGACGAGGAGCAGGTCCTGTTGGTGGCACCCTATTGGCCTACCCCAGTGAGCCTTCTAGCACAGACACTGTGCAAGGTCAGGGAGGACGGGGAGCAGGTTCTGTTAGTGGCGCCCTATTGGCCCACTCGGACCTGGTTCCCGGAACTAATGCTCCTCGTGACAGCCCCTCATTGGCAGATTCCTCTGAGGAAGGATCTACTGACTCAGAGACGGGGCACCCTGGCACCCGCGTCCAGACCTCTGGAAACTTCACGTCTGGTCCCTGGACGGGACGCGGAGGTTCTAGGTGACCTATCCCAAGAGGTAACTGACACCATCACTTCGGCCAGAGCACTGTCTACGAGACACGCTTACGTCTTGAAGTGGAACCTGTTCGTCGAGAATCATAATCTTCTCACCGAGAAGACCCCCGAAGATGCCCGGTCAGAGTCGTGCTGTCCTTCTTGCAGCAAGGGTTGGAGCGAAAGCTGTCTCCCTCCACCCTTAATGTCTATGTCGCTGCGATTGCTGCTAACCACGACCCCACAGAAGGGAAGTCGCTAGGGAAGCATGTAGAGCCCGACCGATATATCGTTTTGCCGATATTATCGGCCGATATGAGCCTGTCGCCGATATATCGGTATCGGCGAATATGCCGCCGATATGAAATTTTTTTTTACAGAACATATAACGCAGATAAAATGCTTGAAATGGTGTAATTACTTCGTTTGTCCAGCAGAGCGC
>NW_015548278.1:100426-104205 GCF_001515605.1 Sinocyclocheilus anshuiensis
AGACAGTAGCGCAAATCCGTGAATGAATGTTCCGAAGTGAAATAAACTTCAACGGAATAAAGTTGAATGGAATTGAATTGAATTAAAGTTGAATAAACTTCAACTTTACTGTTCAGTGCACTGATGTCAGACTCATTTTGGATAATAAAGTTTATTGTTAAATTGTTAAATGCCCTGCCTCCATTACGTATCTCTGTCACGTCATTATAAGTGTTTGATCAGCACATTTGAGTGATCATTGCAAAAAATGTGTTTATGTATATATATTCTGTTTATGTATATACTGTATTATATATAGTACCAGTCAAATGTTTGGACACACGAATGGGAAAGTGTCCAAACTTTTGACTGGTACTGTACTATAATATACACGAAGAATAATGGCTGATATATCGATATCTTTTTATTGATAAGGGATATTCCCCTTCAGGGAACGAGGGTTACCATACGTAACTGAGATGTTTTCCCCCACTGTTTAATTTTTTCATTAAAGAATTAACTTTAATAGTTTGGAAGATTTTCAGAATTTATTTAGCATTTTCATTTACTAAATGGTTTATGATTGTGTGTTTAGGATTTACAAAAAAAATTACTGGAATTACTGTTAAAGACAACAAATTGGATTGGTGCATCCCTACTCATGTTAGTACTCTTGTACAGTTCTGGACAAGACTTTTATCAAAGTCCTGTTTCTCAAAACCTTCTATACACAGAGATCACAATATGTATACTGAAAATTTTTTTTTACGTAAAACCTCTGTGTACTCTGCTGATAATACAGGTTTGTTTACCCTGTAGGTTTGTGGCTGGGGTTATAAACCGGGAGAGAATCCCCACATTTGAAAGGATGCTGTGGAGAGTCTGCCGTGGAAACGTCTTTTTACGTCAGACAGAGATTGAGGACCCTCTTGAGGACCCCACAACTGTTAGTGTCTATTTTTCTTGATTTTTTTTTCTGATCAAGTCAATTAAGATGTTTGACATTTTATATACCAGCGTGATAAAATATTGATCAAGTTATGGGTCTTTGTTCATAACAGGGAGACCAGGTGCACAAATCTGTGTTTATCATCTTCTTCCAAGGAGACCAACTGAAGAACAGAGTGAAGAAGATCTGTGAAGGGTGCAGCATGGTCTTTTCTGATCTTTTATTATTCACATAATTTCATCCAATGCTAATCACAGACTTTAAACTTCATCTCCAGGTTCCGTGCATCTCTGTACCCGTGCCCTGAGACCCCTCAGGAGAGGAAGGAAATGGCAGCAGGTGTCAACACCCGCATTGATGACCTCCAGATGGTATGGTCTAATGCTCTCTCAATAAAGTCTTACAGTCTGTAGATTTTTCTCCAACTGTGTTACTTTTTATCTCATCCTAATATTGATGATTACATTTAAACTCTCAAACTCTGTTTGAACATGACCTTGGAAAACCAGTTATATCCGCATGCAAAAAACAAATGTTGATCATACTGTGTTTGCTGTGTTTTCCAACATATAGGTTCTAAATCAAACAGAGGACCACCGGCAGAGGGTTTTGCAGGCTGCTGCGAAAACCATACGTGTGTGGTTCATCAAAGTGAGGAAGATGAAGGCCATTTATCACACTCTGAACCTCTGTAACATCGATGTTACACAGAAATGTTTGATTGCTGAGGTCTGGTGCCCCGTTTCTGACCTTGATTCCATTCAATTTGCTCTGCGGAGGGGAACAGTGAGTAATATTAATCGATATTCATTATAAATGATTTCAGGCACTGAGATGTTATTTTAGCCATTCAATACACAAATGAAAGCAATGAAACAATTTATAATTCATTGTATATACATTTGTCATGATATTAAAAACCCATGCTTATATGCTACAATTATTGAAATTAGTTTTGTAGACTATTTAAATTGTGCCTATATATATATATATATATATTTGTTTTTTTACTATACTTACATTTACATTTACATTTAGTCATTTAGCAGACGCTTTTATCCAAAGTGACTTACAATTGGGGGATACATAAAGCGATTCTTCTTAAAGAGGCAAAGAGACACAGGAAGTGGTTGTAATATCAAGTTCTTAGACATTGTTCAAATAATTGTAGGATGGCTGGAGAGCAGAAGTTTTGATACTTCTGCCTCCTTAAGTAGATACCTTCTGCCTACTTAAATTGTAATTACATGTAACAATAAATGGGTTGGAGCAGATAGTGAAGGAAAAGCATTCAACATACATGCGAACTTTTAAAACCATCCCAGGATCCACCTCATGAAGTTTATTTTATATCAGTTTGTGTTATTTTATAGTTTATATGACTTTATTATTGTGTGGATATACATGACTTTACTATATATGTGGAAATATTGCTAGATTGAGTAGATGTGTGTGGCAGTGTACTTTGAAGGTTACACTTTATTTTGATAGTCCCCTTCAGACATTCTGTTGACTATAAGTAACTTTGCAAATACATGTCAACTAATTAGAGTGTTAGTAGAGTGTTAGGTTCTGGTTAGTAGAGTAAGTTGACATGTACTTGCTAAGTTACTAATAGTCAGTAGAATGTCTGTTAGGGGACCATCAAAGCAATTATTAAGAAGCAAACATTAAGAAGACAGTCTACTAAGAATCCATTGTCTGGTAGTTGACATGTAGTTGCAAAGTTACTTATAGTCAACAGGATGTCTAAAGGGGGCAGTCAAAATAAAGTGTTACCACACTGTAAAGGTAATACTTCAGTGGTAATATTATGAATTTAATTAAGTTTTTATTTATGTAGGAACGGAGTGGCTCCACAGTTCCCTCCATCTTGAACCGAATGCAGACCAAACAGACTCCACCTACTTACAACAAGACCAACAAGTTCACCTCGGGGTTCCAGAACATTGTGGATGCTTACGGCATCGGAACCTACCGAGAGATCAACCCAGGTACCAAAACAGGAAACATTCCTTATGCTTAAAAGTACATTTATGCAGGAATTGTTAGATTTTACAAAAAAAAAAAATATATATATATATACATACTTTTACTAATTGGTTTAACAATGCGGAGTCCACTTTTTCTCAGGTAATAAATATAACTTTGTTTTTAACACTTGTATAATTGGATTGTTTCTGTTTTGTTTCTTGCAGCGCCATACACAATCATTACGTTCCCGTTCCTGTTTGCGGTCATGTTTGGGGACATGGGTCATGGCCTGCTGATGACATGTGCGGCACTTTATCTGGTCATAAGAGAGACCCGCCTGCTCGCTCAGAAGAGTGACAATGAGGTCTCAGCTGATCAATAATTATTACATTAAAGGATTAGATCACCCAAAAATGAAAATTCTGTCGTTAATTACTCACCCTCATGTCGTTTCAAACCCGTAAGACCTTCATTCATCTTCGGAACACAAATTAAGATATTTTTGATGGAATCCGAGAGCTGTCTGACCCTGCATAGACAGCAACGCAACTGAAATGTTCCCAAGTCTAGAAACGTAGCAAGAAGATCTGTAAAATAATCCATGTGACATCAGTGGTTCATCCGCAATTATACGAAGCTACAAGAATACTCTTTGTGCGCAAAAGAAAAAAATAACGACTTTATTCAACAATTCGTCTCCTCCGCATCACCCTGGTGCCATTTTGGAGAGTATCAGCTGGACGTAAACAGCGTATGCTGTTCTGTGTCAGCTGCGTCACATATACGATATGTTGTTTTCATTCAAATCAAAGCGCAAACAACGTAGGAAACCGATCCGGCGTGACGCAGCTGACACAGAACAGCATACGTTGTTTAC
>NW_015548278.1:104383-132788 GCF_001515605.1 Sinocyclocheilus anshuiensis
GTAATTAATGACAGAATTTTCATTTTTGGGTGAACTATCCCTTTAAAGAAATATGAAGTTAAATTTGGATATTAAATCAAATATGGAGTTGTTATTGATTTGTTAACATTGTTAACTTCTAAACGTTAACAATGATCCTTTAAAAGGATTTCAAATTCACATTCGTACATTCTCATTTAAAATGTACAATCTTTGGATGAAAATATTGATGATACAAATAAGCAATATACAATTCGCAGTTTGCAATTTTTAAAAAAGGACATTTAAGGCATTTAAATATATGCAGAACCAGCTTCATATTTCAATAATAATGCAGAAAAAAACAATCCGTTCATTAAGCAAATTCAAGAAATCTTTAACATACAATTATGTAATATAACAAGATATTATAGTGTAATCATGAAGTCATATTCAGAGGTGCAACATTTTATGAATATTTATGATGTAATTTGCTGATTGTTTATAACTTCACAAACGTCTAACCTTAGTTTTTATTTTCTCTCCCCTCTTGTGTACGTGTAGATGTTTAACATGATTTTTGCAGGACGTTATATCATTCTTTTGATGGGGATATTCTCAGTCTACACTGGATTGATCTACAATGACTGCTTCTCCAAGTCCCTCAACATGTTCGGCTCAAGCTGGAGTGTGCGGCCCATGTTTTTCCCTAAGGGAAACTGGACGTAAGTTCACAACATTAAACCAGTGAAATCTTACTTTGATTGTCAAATGAATTTATAATGAAAATAACAAAAAGCAAAACATTAAAACAGCATGTAAAATACAGTGTCTCATCTCAAATGTACAGATGTAAAGCAATCATTATATCCTGACTTACATTCACTTTTTAATGAATTTGACATTGTACAATTTTTGTATGTATTTGTAGGTTTGAGACTCTGGATGGTAACTCAGTTCTTCAGTTAGACCCTGCTGTTCCTGGCGTGTTTGGTGGCCCTTATCCTCTGGGCATTGACCCCGTATGTTTCACAAAAAAACACATTCATACAGTATACACGCAGCCATGCAGAGACAGCTTAGACAAATAAATTAATTCACACCTCAGACACATTTTTACATCATGCATTTTTACTGCAGTGCCTGCATTGGATGTTGACAAAATTCAGCATAAGTGTACACAAATAAGGTGCTCGAAACAGAATGTGATGTTCATAATCTTTTCATAATGTGACTTTTGTTGTGCTTTAAATAAGCGCACTTAACAGTATCTTGATGTGTTGACTAAGTTATGTACATAACACATGTCAAGTACTTAATTATAATTTTAAGCGTATTGTGTTAGCTAATATTAATTTAAAATTATTTTAAATGTACTAAATTGCAACATCATCATTACAAATATGTAATTATAAATATATTTAAATAAATGGCATACAAGTTTCAATAGACATTGCATATTTTATTTAGTGTATTTTGGCATAAATTCTTGTAGGTACATTTGGCAGTACACTTTAACCATATTTCAAAAGCAGATAGAAGTGAGAAATTGCACACAATTGCTTTGAATATTAATTCACATTTTTCTTTTTATTGCAATAACATGCAATTAAGTGTCCAAAAGCATTACATTCAGTTTTCACTTAAGTATGTCTATTACATTATTTCTGTAGTAAACTTTTTAAAAGTATGCTAAAATGTCCTTCTTTTTAACAAAATGAATGAAAGGAAAGAGGATTAGAGGCCTTTTACATAGAATCTGGTTTTCGCGGGTAGACAGAATTGAACAGAATATGTCTTCAGACATTTTTGTAAAAATTGAGAAAAAATACCATGTCAACTTAACATTTTTTTCATGCTGTAAAGACCAATTCATTCACCATTCATATGTGCAAAGACCAATAATTACCAAAAAGCACAAATGAGAACGTTTCTTCCTCTATACTTTTTACACTGTGATTTGTATTACAAACAACTAAAATAAGGCTCTTCAGTTCAATTCTGGTATAAGACTGTTCTACTAATATTTCTCTGTTAGATCTGGAATGTTGCCACAAATAAGCTGACTTTCCTGAACTCGTTTAAGATGAAGATGTCTGTAGTCCTGGGTGTCATTCACATGCTGTTTGGTGTCACGCTGTCCCTCTTCAATCACCTGTAAGTGTGTGTTCAAATGTGTCAGATAGAAGTGAGAAATTGCACACAATTGCTTTGAATATGAATTCACATTTTTCTTTTTATTGCAATTAAGTGTCCAAAAGCATTACATTCAGTTTTCACTTAAGTATGTCTATTACATTATTTCTGTAGTAAACTTTTTAAAAGTATGCTAAAATGTCCTTCTTTTTAACAAAATGAATGAAAGGAAAGAGGATTAGAGGCCTTTTACATAGAATCTGGTTTTCGCGGGTAGACAGAATTGAACAGAATATGTCTTCAGACATTTTTGTAAAAATTGAGAAAAAATACCATGTCAACTTAACATTTTTTTCATGCTGTAAAGACCAATTCATTCACCATTCATATGTGCAAAGACCAATAATTACCAAAAAGCACAAATGAGAACGTTTCTTCCTCTATACTTTTTACACTGTGATTTGTATTACAAACAACTAAAATAAGGCTCTTCAGTTCAATTCTGGTATAAGACTGTTCTACTAATATTTCTCTGTTAGATCTGGAATGTTGCCACAAATAAGCTGACTTTCCTGAACTCGTTTAAGATGAAGATGTCTGTAGTCCTGGGTGTCATTCACATGCTGTTTGGTGTCACGCTGTCCCTCTTCAATCACCTGTAAGTGTGTGTTCAAATGTGTGCGTGTGGAGCAGCTAGTGTACGAATTACTAAGTGTAATGACTGGGGATCGTCCTTTCGTGTTTTGCTCTAACTGCATTTCTTTCTCACAGGTACTTCAAGAAACCTTTGAACATTTTCCTGGGTTTCATTCCTGAGATTGTGTTCATGAGCAGTCTGTTTGGTTATCTGATCCTGCTCATCTTCTACAAGTGGGCGGCTTATGATGCAGCGACATCTAAAGATGCTCCCAGTCTACTGATTGCTTTCATCAATATGTGTCTTTTCAACTACAATGATCCTACCAACAAACCCTTGTACAGAGGACAGGTAATACACACATTTAAAAGAAAACAAATAGATGGATAGAATTCTGGCTAGGATCAGATAGAATTCTGGTTGGATGATTGGAGGATCTCTTTCTATGTGTGCATAGGTGGGGATTCAGTCTCTGTTGGTGGTGATAGCTCTGGCGTGTGTGCCGTGTATGCTGGTGGTGAAGACTATGGTCCTGCGCCGTCAGTACCTGTGGAAGAAGCACCTGGTATGCTTATTTACTCTAATCAAAACCAGCCAAACTTCATCTTTGTTTTTCATTTTATGTCATTAAATCATAGAGCATGATATTGAAATGGAATGCTGAAAGTGTTTGTTTTGTTTCATTGTCCATGACAAATGCAAACTACACAAATATTAGTAGATATAACAAACAAACAGACCTCTGATATTGGGACGCTGGGGTTTGGAGTTACAGACTGTGAACATTGTGTTTCCTCAAATGTTTTTAACAGCATGCCATGGGACAAAGCCAAGTATAACACCTTAACTGAATTTCTTCATAGATGTATGTCTGTGTGCATATATGTATGTTCAATAGAGTAGAATTGTGCATAATTTTTCATATGTGTAGGTAGGATCAAATGAGATTGGGAAGGAAGAGGCAACTCTGATTTGGCCCAATGGGGCACCTACCATGCTGGAAGCTTTTACAGCAGGTTGAGGATTGTTTAGAAAAAGATAATAGGTAATAGATATCTTGTGTTCCATTCACAGGACAGATTAAGTGTTGAGAGTACTGATGTTCTCAAAATGATAAAATACAAGAATAGCCTTAAATTCACCATAATGTTGAACTAGTATCAGTTCTTGTTCAAATCAGGAAAAATCTGTAGAATTCAGCAGGATGGATTTTAAATTTTGTAAATATATCTTGAAAGTGGCAAAAATGCCACTTTATTTAGATTTAAAATATGGGGGCCACTAATGGAAATTTCTTGTGTTATGTGTTAAATGAATAGTTCACCCAAAAAAGAAAAGAACATCCAAGTTGTAGTTGAGTTTATTTCTTCATCTGAACAGGTTTGGAGAAATTTAGCATTACTTCACTTGCTAACCAACGGATCCTCTGCAGTGAATGGGTGTTGTTGAATAGCAAATTTTTTTTTTTTTTTTGAAAATCAATTCCAGGGGACACAAATTATCCCTTGATTAACAAAATTAGATAATTTATGATACTGGTCCAGTTGCTTTGTGATTAACAGGTGAAGCTCCATCGTGTTTTAGTAGGTGCCCCAAGCAGCCATGCCAAACACAGCATACACTCAGGCGACCCATGGCGTGCTGATAGCCACACAGACCTTGTTTGTATTTAGTCCCAGATGAGGGAGGCAAGACCTGCAGAGAATCTAGAAACTTTAGAGCAGACAGGCACCAGCTCACCCACCGGACTCACCCAACAGGGCACGCAGAAGTTCGGTGGCATCCGGGTCGGAAACGGGCCTACAGAAGACGAGGCGGAGATCATTGACCACGACCAACTCTCACAGCACTCAGAGGAAGGAGATGAGGTGGGTGGAGTCTGTGATGTCAGCCTGTGGTACATGACGTGGAATTATTTGAATTGTAATGTTTTTCTGATATTTATTGGTGCATATTCCTCATTACATATACTTAAAAATACAACCTAATCACAACAGCTGAGGGACATTTTGATGGCACACAGAGAAACATTGCTAAAGTGATGTTTTCTTGTGTGATGTTGTATAGTTTGGCTGCAGTGAGATCATGTTTAATGGAAAATAAACTATTGTTTACCAGTGTTTTAAGTGTATCTGCCTAGACAAAAGATAGTCTGATTAAAAGGATTGTCATCCTACAGTAATTTGAGAAACGTAAACAGAGGAGTAACTTCTCAGCAAGACTCTGTGAGCAGTCTGACTCACCCGCTCCAAACATACCCACCATTGGAATGTGCAAAATATTTTCATATTTTCTTACCTTTTGACATTGCCCTGAACGGTCTGTTCCATCATGTGCTGAGCAGATAAAAACAACAAATAATGAAAATACGCTTGAATGAATTAAAGGCTGCGTTCTTGGTAGCATAATGTTTTAGAGTTTTAGGTTGAAACCTGTCATGAATATTTCCTGCTAATATATATTCCCGAGAGTAAAGAAAAAAAAAACATGCAATTACATTTTGCATTAAGAAAAAGTTTTTAAGACTATTAAGATTTTTACTAGTTTTTACTCCAGTATTTTACTCTAAGTTCTTATTACTCTAATGCAAAAAATATATTTTAATTGGGAAGTGTTTATATTTCATGATAGCATTTGTTGTAATACCTGATTAAAATAAAAATTATTATTACATTGTTTTACTGCAGTGTTGTGAAAATATATTACAGTGATGAGAAATGAATGAGAATCATCATTGAGAATAATGGAATTACTAACAAATTTGAAAATAAAACCAGGTGCATTACAGTTGCAGTAAGAAATGTGCTTAATTGTTATGAAAATAATGTCACAATGCAAGCAAATCTTATCATACTTAAAAAAAACATAAATATACTTAAATACTTATAGTATAATGCTTAACAAAAAATAAACTAAATAGCAAACGTTTGGCGTGACTTAGACATATTTTCTTGAGATTCAGCCTATTAGATGTTTTTGTGGGCAATAACTAGACAGTTTTAATAAGTAACACATTTATGTCATTTTATTTATTATTAAATGTTAGTGTCATCATTATTATTGATGTGTGGTCTGTTAAGACACAATGGAAAAAATGAAAGTTAGCTATATGATGATTCAATAATTTTGGAATGCACTGAAGTGTTGAAACTTGTTTTGAAACAGTGATTATTTATGGCCATCCAAATTGAATCTTTCTATAATGTATTATTATGAGTAACAAGATGAGTTATGACTGAGGTGAAGGTTTGTGGTATTACCCACACATGGCATTAATTGTTCATGGTGAAAGAGGATTGCATAGATCCTCATCTACTGAGATGGAAAAACTTAGTATACTGAGTGCAAACACAAGGACAGGATCCAGCATGCGCATATCAGAATATTGTATAATAGTAGTGCTTGGTGCATGTGTGCCAGAGTTAAAGAGAATACTATATACATAATAATACACATAAAAAAAACATTCCTAACAGATTGCAGATTGCTTTCTTTGTCTGATCTGTAACCTTTGACCTGCCTTTGATTTGTTTACTTAAAACTCTGTTCTCTACTTTTCAAGCATTCAGAGGAAGAACCGGTAAGAGAATTGTGTGTATTGTTCTGTTACTTTTGCATTCACATAATCTTTCTTATATATTAATTATTCATGAAAATAATTGATAATAAATATTTTATTCAAACACTTTCCGCAAATAAAAAAAATATGTCATGTGTGGATGTGGATGTCATGAAACAGTGTTTTCAAGTACAATTATATTAAAATGTTTGCAAGCTAAGTTATATTGATTTTGACTTATGAAATATGAAATAACAGGTCTTAGTGAAACATACAATAAAATTACTCTAGATTTTCACTTTACAAAAAGGGAAAACAAGAAGCATGTTCTGCCATCTGTGAAGTATAAAATATGGTAGTTTGTATATATTATCATTGGGAAGTAATGACCTTCAATGATCCATCAAACTTATTTTTCATGGTACACAGTGTTTTATTGTATATTTGCACGTGCTAGGAACCAAATATACTATTTTTTTAGGGTAAGTGGTACCAAATAATTGTGAATTAATGTAAATGGATGAAAAGATAATTCGTGACACACTACAGTTTCTTAGTAAGGCAGTTATTTCTATACATGATTGTTAGAATTATGTAATATCCTTGATATTGTGTTATTGAGTTAATGCACACTAGTAATCTATGCACTTTGAGTCACTCAATAGCCTTGGCCCTTCTGGTTTCTATGATAACCTGGTAACACACCTCTGCTGGAGAACAATGAGAGTGTTATGTCAGGTTTTCCATGATGGCTTTTGAGCCATTCGGCACTCTCAACAAAAGATTCAAGAGGAAAAGGGAAACCAGCCTCTGCCAAGCCAAACTTTACATGACTTTAAGTAGTACAAGAATCAATCCTATCTTTTCCCTTTTGATAAACACACCTGACATCAATGCTTCTTCAATTATTTTTCTTGCGGAGTAAAACTTATTTCTATTGAACATAATCTTTGACCACCTAAGCACTCTTTTTTTTAGATTTTACATAACATAGGTCCTTGGTCATTTGGTTAATATGGAAGACGGCTGCAAAGGTAGTCAGTGGGGGACAGTGAGGTGTTAGAAGTCATAAGTATTACGATGACAGCTCTGTTCAAGCAAAACTTATGTGAAAATTGTGTCAAAAACTCTTTCTCCTCATCTTCATCCTCATCGCCTGTGCACAAATTTGCTGACCTCAGTTTGCTTCTCTATGACAGTGTGTTGTCTTTCTTATTGTTACTTTGTGCATATGTGTCAGTTCAGGACCATGACCAGTTCACACTCACATCTGGTATTGGACACATTTTAAAAATAATATAAACAAACAAAAAATGGATATGAGCATTAAATGGGAATGAGAATTGAGCACTAAGGCCTGCAGTGTAGCCTTAGATTCCAGTCATCTCTATTATTATTTTTTTCATACAGTTTTGAATTTGTGCACCTCCTGAAACAATTTCATACATACATTTCATACATATAGCAAGCATAAGCGTGTACATTTTATGTATCTGAGAAAAGTCAGTCTACATTTCCATCCATTTTCTGTCCATCTTTTCTCCAAACCACTTGTCCTATGTAGGGTCTGGTTGGCCAGTCTGTTGCAGTACTCTAGATTTATTATAAAATAAACTTCAGTGTTTTTGTACATACACTGCTCATGACTTGGCAGAAGGGGATCTGTGATCTTTAGATTGAAAATGGAAAAAAAAAACTGCTAATTTCTCTGTAATCTCTCTGGATTGTTAAAAGACAGGAAAAAAATCACTGACATCACAGTCATCTCAGCTCTATTGTTCTCAACACTAATGACACCATGCGTCTTCCACAATATGAAAATATTATGATGGAAAGTGAAGATGAATTACAGAACTAGTCCTCCTTAATAGAAGAGTACATTTATCATTTCTGAATCAGATAACACTTTACTAGCCACATTCACAAAAAAATAAATAAATTTAAGAAGCTTCCAGTAGAAGCACAACAGCAAAATAATAAAATAATATATGCACAAAAAAGTGGGTTTATGATCAGATATCTGATAAAAAAAATAAAAATAAAAAAAAAAAGTATACCATCAGTGTACTGTAAGTCACATTGGATACAAGTGTTTTCCAAATATATAAATGTGGCTATGTTCCTAAAATAATACTAGTTTACTGCTTTTTGAATACTGCATACTGCCTATTGTAAGTAGGTATTATGCAAAAAAGGGTATAAAGAGTTCAAACTGTTGTTTTCTGCATAGCATTTTAATGCAGGGAGAAGAGGTAAAAGTTATCATCTTTAAAATAAAACTGGTTATTATGAATTTTTTATTAATTTGTGGTAACACTTTAGATTAGGAAACACTATTCACTATTAACAAGTTGCTTATAAACATGCATATTACTAGCATATTGGCCGTTTATTAGTATTTATATAGCACTGTAACGAATCAGTCCACTGAAGGCGAGTTGAAGTGAGAACCCAAGTGCAGTTTATTTACAGTGTGATCCAAACATCCAAACAATAATCCGTGACTTGACTTGACATAAACAGACTTGACTAGAACAGACTTGAACATGAACAAACCAATGGGAAACAAGACACATGACTAAGACAACCAATCAGAACATGACACAATGAACAGTGGAACCAATAGCATGAAGATATGAGGGAGGGAAGGGAAGCATGACACAAACAGCATGAAACAATTACAAAATAAAAGTCACAGCAAATATGGTAAACAGAAGTATGAACTTATACCAAATAAAACAAAATAGCAATACACTTATTATACAGGGTTAAATGACTCGGGCGTGGCGGCCATCTTGGCCGGGGACTCGGGCGTAACGTGAGCAGACTCTAGAAGATCAGTTGAGACGTGACGAGACTCTAGAAGGGCGGCCATTTTGCGAAGAGACTGTTGTGTGGTGGCCATCTTGCAACGAAGCTCTTCAATGATGGCCATATTGTGAAGAATCTCCTGAGTGTGATGATGATGTATGATGTGAGCAGGCTCTGGCTTGGCAGACGTGACGTGAAGAGGACTTGGCGTAGCAGACAATTGCGTGGCATTAACTGTGATATGTCCTTAATTAATCCAAAACGAAAAATGTCTTTTATGAATGTTTCATTAAAATCCACTAGGTGACAAAGCCCACAAAAGTCCTCCACATAATCCTCAATGGAGCGATTACCTTGACGGAGGCGAACTAGGCGATCTGCTGGGTTCATATTTTCGGTCGTGTATTCTGTAACGAATCAGTCCACTGAAGGTGAGTTGAAGTGAGAACCCAAGTGCAGTTTATTTACAGGTGATCCAAACATCCACACATATTAATTAATTTTGCATAATAATTAATGGTATTTTATTTCCATATAAAACTGATCAACATACAAACATATATCACAGCAAATATGGTAAACAGAAGTATGAACTTGTTTGAGTGAGAACCAATTAGCACATTTGAGCTTCCACAAGAACCAATGAGGTTTGTTCTTGGTCTATTGTTGAATGACAGAATTTTCATTTTTGTCTGAACTAACCTTTTAAGATAGCTTTTAACTTTTTTTGGATCCTACATTCAAAGATCATTATTGACCCTTTTCTGTCTTTTTTTTTTCTGTAGTTTAACTTTGGAGATATGGCTGTTCATCAGGCCATTCACACTATAGAATACTGTCTGGGCTGCATCTCCAACACTGCCTCATACCTGCGGCTCTGGGCCCTCAGTTTGGCTCATGCTCGTAAGTTCATCCACACACACATAAAAATCCACAACACATCCACAGGCTTGTTAAAATTGAACTCACTCTTTCTCTGTCTGTCTGTCAGAGTTGTCTGAGGTTCTTTGGGGAATGGTGATGCATCTTGGACTGTCATCGAGGAGTGGTGGTGGATTCTTTGGCCTATCGATCATTTTCTCTGCCTTTGCCACACTAACAGTGTGCATCTTACTCATCATGGAGGGACTGTCTGCATTTCTGCATGCTCTGCGCTTACATTGGTGAGATAAACACACACATCAACACACAGGGCCGTAATTTGCCAGTGCAAACACATACAAATGAAATAATTTTCAATTTAAAATGTTCAATTGTTTTAAAATTTAAACAATTAATCTTTAACATTTTTATAGACATCAGAATCAGAATCAGAAGAGCTTTATTACCAAGTATGTTTACACACACAAGGAATTTGACTTGACGACAGGAGCTTCCAGTGTAGAAGAAAGTACAAACATAGTATGATGGACATGATGACGACATCACTCAAAAGTACCATTTGAGCTATATATAGTCGAGTCATGAAACTCTAGATAGCACAGGCTGATAGGTCTTTTCCATGCAATCTGTTAGCAATCACATCATTTACTACACAGCACAAGCTGATTGGCCTCTGTTCATTCTACAGCCAATAAGATTTTTTGCTCAATATTTAAATAGTCTGGTTCAGTGTTCACGCTATACTGGTGCTGCAGAACGCTATCAAAGTTTCTCTGAAATCCACCACCTCCCTCAGCTCCACCTGTCTACATCTGCTAGGGTATTTATGTATGCCTATTCATGCAGCAGCAACATCATAGCTTACATGCTCACAGCAGCGTGTCTGTGTATCTGTTGGCAGTAGCAATTTGTTCTGCAGCAGCATTCGTAGCAGATCTAGTCTGCTAAGACCAAATACATTAAAACTGTCATATCCATTAACACGCTAAAACTATTCCGAGTCGTTGAAAGGTTGTTAGCAAAAAGCTATGAATGAATAGAGCTGTACAACTAAGAGAAATTGTCTATTCAAAAACTGTTATTTTTTTTACAGTCACTCTATCCTTGACACTCTTTTCTGTTAACCCTCAAAGACCGAGACAGCCGCCCGCGGCTAAAAATAACTATTGTTCGTAAATGTTTAATAACTTTTGAACCGCTAATCTTATCTGAAAAGTGTCGTAAAGCAGAGATTCTCCGCTTTTCTGAGATATCGCATTTGTCTCATTTGGATATTCAGAGGCTCCGTAGCGTACGTGATTACGTCATCACATTTTGACAACATTGATTCGTCAGAAGAAACCAATGCATTTCGTCCTCTGAGCCAAACAGGAACGATTGTTGACGCTTAGTCCCACCCCCGTGACCAGATTGGTTCAAACTGTCACATATTCAACCAATAAACATAGGTTTTAGTCTTTTGAACCATTGTTTAGCAAGTTTCTTTGGAAATCTGAGCAAACGCAAAGTAAAAGTAAAGTGTGTCATGCGTGCACGAAAACAAACACACAATAACACATTTGCATGAGAGCACTCTCTGAAAAAGCCCAGAAAAACACAGGACTGAGCACTTTGACATAAAACAAACCAAAAACAAGGATGAAAAAGCGGTACATATCGGATAAAACACTGGAATTTAGGTATTCGCGTCGCTGGGCGATGTCCCGGTAAAATCAACTGACGCAGAGTGCAGCCAGCGGATCGAATCATTTGGCTGTTATATTATGTAAATAATAGTTCATAAAGATCATTTGCACTATTTTTTTCTGTTGCACTCTGTATATTTTGTTATTATATAACACGGTTTCCATTTTCTTTACTCCCTAAATGTTTTTGGACACATCTATATTGTTAGTAAAGTAAATAGACCTGTTTTTCACTGAAAAGCGCCTATAACAATATTGTAATAAATGGCTATAACTTGCTTGGGGAATGTTATTTGTAGACAAAAAATTATTTGGAAGTGTAAAACACCCAGATACAACTTTCTAAAGAAAAAAACCCAAACTTCAGGTGTTTTTGTTTGAGTACACAGTAGAAAAAAACACCCAATTATAGCTTGCGTTTTTCTTAAAATTCTGGAAATTCATTAATTCTTAGAGAAACCAAAGGGAAAATTGGGACTTTAAATTAGCTAGACTGAAACTTCAAGTGCTCCTGTTTATAATGATATATGGCACTTTATGCTCACTGCTACAATAGGTCTGAAAAAACAAAGAAAAGTACAGGCGTGTCAGGTGCCCCAAAATGTTCTAGGTCTTTAAGGGTTAAGATCTTAATGTGTAGATTATGTCATCCTTCTGAAATGTGCTACAGAGGGAAAGAATGTGAAGAGGAAAGGTAAACATATCGCTGCCTCTCAAGAATAACTTCTGATAATTCTGATAATGATTTTATAAGGCGCTAATTGTGGCATTTTGATGTCATTCTCGTCTCAACCCTTTCAAAATTCCTTCCACGGCCTATGCACACACAGACATGTTGGAGGTAAATGAGGTTCTACACTCTTAGTGGTTTTATTTGTTCCGTGCGTAGAAAGATGGAAGAGTCTTTTCTCTCTTGACTTAAATATTTACCACAGCAGTGAGACATTCCATCACTCTTAAATGTTTCCTTCTCTTGTAGATCTTCCACCCAGTCAAACCTTTTTTAGCTCAATGTAAAATCATGTTCCGGTTCCATTTGATGTTTAAAGGTTTCTGGATTAAAGGCATATATTACTTTTTTCTCATCTTTTTTTCCCACAGGGAACTGACTCCCTTAAATTATCAGAGAGCTGTCTTGCACACAATCACTTACTAACAGCTGTCTGTTTGATTTCAAAAATCTGTGTCTGGACATTACCTTACTCAAAATCTCAACCTTCGGTTCAAAAATATTTTCTCCCAACAGCAAATCTAAACACTCTTATCTATGACCCAATGATAGTGACGGAATGTGTGTGATTATGGCTTTTTTCACTCCTGGCAGCAAAACCTGGAGAAATTGAAAAATGTGCCCATTATAGACAAAGTTGGAGAAATAGCTCAAATAACAGTTTACCCACAGAGCTTACATGTATGACAGTTTCAGAAATAAAGGCAAAAATATATTAAAAATGACAGACATTTGGCTAATTTACAAGCATAGTTTGAGCTCTTCAACTTCAATATTCCCCATCAACTATTCTTATATACAGTAGAGAGTATTTTCAAGCGGGTATGATCTTTGCACAGAACATTCTGAGAAATTAGGGCTTTGTGTGTTTATTTTACAGTCGGCCTATAATCTGTAAATTGTTTTATATAGGATTTAAGTTTATACAAAGCAAATGTAACAGTTCTGTCAATCAGTCAAGTGAGAACCGTTATCGACTGATGCCAGAAATCTTAAAATTGAACAATAGTGTAGGTGTGTTGTAAGAGGGCATAAAAGTCATTTGGCCCACTAATAGCTGCCACAGTATAACAGTCTTCACCGGCTAACACATTCCTCATATGGTCATACAGCCCAACCCGATTTTCACCTTTTCACTTCAACACACTTTTGCTTTTGAGGAAGTAACCACAACATACTGCAAGTACACAAAGATTCAAGTCCATTGTTGTCAACAGGAATCAACAGGTGTTTTTAATATCAAATGTCCCGCTCATCACCGCTCTGACATTGCATTCTTTTGTCCTGTCTTTCCTGTCATTTAGGGTGGAGTTCCAGAACAAATTCTACACAGGACAGGGCTTCAAGTTTGTCCCGTTTTCCTTCGAGAGTATCTTGGAGGGTCGATTCGATGAATGAGCTACTACAGCTTTATCAAATATCATCAATTCCCACTCCTGCATGGATCCTGTCTCACCCTGTCCTCTTCAGGAGCAGTGCTGTCTGGTGATGTGTTTGTAAGATGTGACCCCTAACCTATGCACATTGGGTGTTTTTGAGATGTGCTGTGTTCTGTAAGCCTTCCTGCCAGATTTATAACCCCACTTTATGAATACAGTCCTTTAAAACAGTGGGTTAACTATAATAGATGTTGCAATGTTACAAATGTGTAAGGAGTCCTGATTGGAAATCTAGATTGAACAGTTTAATTACTTATTTTGAATGATTTCACAGACTCAAAAAAGGGCTTTTCACACTGCTCTTGACCCTGGGTTATTATCACCATTCTAAACTTTGACCCCAGGTAAAGGTACGTTTTACACAAATCTAAAAGCGGGGTTAGCACCGGATTGCGGTAGCAAACTTGTGCAATGTGAAACAATGCGGTATTAGAATATTATGGATAGATGCTTAGCAGCAGATACCCAATCGTGCCTCATATTCACATACTTTGGACAGTCATGGAAACATTGCACATTGTATAAACAGTTATTTCAGCGTTTGAAGGGAAAAATGTCAACTGGTGACAGAAAACATAAGAACTGATATGTACCTGATAGTCTACAATATATAATACGAGGATGAGCCATGCTAGAACCATCCCATATTCTTCTAGTCAATGACAATAACACCTCAAATTTGCAAATAAGACCGTTAACCCAGGATTTAGGAATGTACAGTGTGAAACATCAGATTAAGAACAGCCATGATTAATTGCTAACCTTGGCTAAATTATGAGCAGTGTAAAACATGGAGCAAGATAACCCAGGATTCCATTTACCTGGCATTTAGAATGACCCAGGATTAACTATTTTAAGTGAGAAAAGCCCTGAAGAGCAATATCCAAATAATGCAGGAGTGTCCAATCCTGCTCCTGGATGGCCAATGTTCTGCAAAATGTAGCTCCACCCAAATCCAACACACTTGCATGGAATTTTCTGGTGAGTCTGAAGACTTTGATTAGCTGCTTCAGGAGTGTTTAATTAAGGTTGGAGCTAAACAGGTTTGGACCCCCCTGAGTAAATAATATATTGTAGAGCAGTGGTTCCCAAACATATTCCTGGAGTACATTTTGAATGTTTCTTTTTCTGACACACTCATTTCAGGTTATGGAGTCTCTACTAATGAAATGATGGCCTAAATCAGGTGTGTTTGATTAAGGACACATTCAAAATTTTAACAGTGTTGGGGGCTCCAGAAATGTGGCTGAGAACTGCTGTTGTAGAGCAGAGCATAACTGGAATAAAATTTATATTCACTATAGAATCTTCCATGACTTTTACATGAAAATGTTTAAATTTTAAATTCTCTGATTCCAAGATAAACCATGAAAACCTGTATTTACATCTAAAACCATCAGTAAGTCTAGCCTTTATGGTTAAATTACATAATGTCTCAATATATAAACATCAGCTTTTCCTGCTGATGTTACTCTGCACCTATTGTGTCTCTCCACAAACCATTCTTATTGTGTTGTTTCGAAGGGACAGATGAAGTAGATGGTTTCAGGGATCACCCTGTTTAAATTAATTGAAAAATATATAACCATGATCCCACATTGATAAAAAAAGAAGCTAGTCAGAAAAAGCAACAACATTTTACAGAATAAATGTTAACATCCTGTTACTGAGTAGACAACAGTGGATATCATAAGTCTCTTGAGGCAGCTAGTAAAAGGTGTTAATATTTGGTGGACTGTCTTCAGCTGTGTCTTGCTCAAAAGTGAAACATATCAACATTATCAATGAATTAAAATATGAAAGATTTACTTTATCTTTTTTAATTTGCTGCTGTTTATTGTTTTGCTGTGGTGATGTGGCAATTCTTTTACATGCAGAAGAGAGTGTTTGTGCATGAACAGATATTTCAGTGAGGACTATACAATGAGTCAAAGATGTCTGTTGTTGTAAAACCCTGTTCCTCCTAAATCAGACAATTAAAGATCTGGGGACAATACACTCATGTCAGTGTTTCTATTAGATCTAAGAGTCTGTTATCATCAAATACACATTTGATTGTTAGTCTTAAAGGGTCATTTGGTGTCACGTGACTTGAATATTAAATCAGATAAAATATAAAATCAGATACATAACGTCAAAAGATTTGAACATTGAAGATGTTATTTGTAATTTTACATCTCTTGTTTCTTGACCCATGTGGACATGGAAGGGAAAGAAATGCCTCGTAAGACAAAGAACTTAATGAATCCACCAGGCTTTACAGCTCTAGTGGCTCCAGATTACCTCCATATTTGTGTCCAACTTCCCGTTCATGCAGAGGGAGGAAGAGAGGCAAGCATTAATGGAAAAATTGAATCTTTGCTGTGAACTATTTACTATTCAATTACTCTATATTGTGAGACTTTCTATACTGCATTCTGCTACCGTGCTGTTTTATTTTATTTATTTTTTTAGATATAGCAGAGATGGCCATTATTACTACTAAAACAAAACAGATGCATTATACTAAATAAGCAGAAAAATTCTCTATTGTAATGAGGAGGCTGAAGGCACATTAGAATCCATGTGCAGAAGTTTAATGAGGACAGCCGAACAATCAGAAATGTGAAGCAAGGCAAAGGGTCAAAACCACAGAAATAAGTCCAAACGGCAAACAGACAAGGGGATAATCCAAAGGCAGGAGTCGTGAGGGCAGGCAAGGTGCTCAAACACAATAAACGATCCAAACAGGCAGCCAAGTCAATAGGGTAATCCAAAAAACAGTAATCCAAGAAAGCAGGCAAAATGCTCATACACAAGGCAAACAGACAATAGGTAGAGAACGCACAGTAAGGCAGTGGAACTGGCAATACTTCGCAAAGCCTATTTGGTCATGCCATGCTTAAATGGCTGCCAAACAGGAAGTGACTGTAGAGTGAGCAGCACACAGTCAGTATTTGGGCGAGGGCTCCCTCTGCTGGCGTGGAATTACAGCACACCCTTCTGTAGGAGCTTCTCCCAGCGCTCGACATGGGTTAGGGTTAGGCCTAGCACAGCTCCAATCCCACAATCAGAGGCGTCTACTTCAACCACAAAGTGGAGTTTGGGATCAGGATGCTTAAGGATGGGAGCTGTGGTAAAACTGTCCTTGAGTTTATTGAAAACTTTGGTGGCTTCTTCAGACCATTTGAGTTTAGCAGGTTTGCCTTTTAAAAGCGATGTCAATGGAGAAGCAATCAGACTAGTGGAAGGGCGGATAAACCCAGAGTTCATGGCCTCTTCAAAATACTCGGCGGATAAAAAAGGCGGATAAACCCAGAGTTCATGGCCTCTTCAATATACTCCTCCATAGCTTGAGTTTCTATGGAGAAGTCAATATAACAGGCTGGAATCTTTGTGGTTTGCTTGGTGTCTGGGATTTCAGTGCTTGTAGTGAGGCATGGTTTGACTATGGTGAAGTACATGCAATGGGTTAGGCAAAATTCAGACCAATGAGTCAGCTCACCATGATGCCAGGAGATAGCTGGGTCGTGGACAGATAACCAGGGAAAGCCAAGGATAATTTCATGTCTAGGTGAGTCAATAACGTAGAAGGAGATGGCCTCTTTATAGAACAAACCAATATGAAGTTGAAGAGTTTGTGTCTGTTGAGTGATTCCATCTCCTATGGGTGCATCTTTAACAGCACTGATCTTGATAATGCTGTGCATGGTTGAGTCGGGATGTTGGATTTAGTGATGAGGTCTTGATGAATAAGGTTCAGGGCTGCTCAAGAGTCGATCAATGCTGTTAAATCAACAGAGACATTTTCAGTAGTAAGCCGAACAGGAAAGGTAAACGACTTGATAGGGAGGAGATAAAATTGCTCAATATTTACGTGGGTGGTAGTCGTGGTGGTTTTCCGGGCCTTGTGCCGGCATTCCATGCTGTGGTGGCCTGCTTCACCGCAGTAATAGCAGGTTGAGCTGACGCTATTGAATTCTCTCCTTCTCAGAGAGTCTATTATTACGTCCATAGGGACGTATAGCTTTATTTAATTTATTTTTAATGATTTGTGTAGAATTGTATTTTCTGTGTGTGTGTGTGTGCTCTGTGCTCTTCTCTGTTGCTCTTGTTCCTCCAGCTGTCTGCTTGACAGGCTCATGAGTACCACCTGACTCCCATTCCAGCTTGTTAAGTGGAGTACAAAGGAACCCAGAGAACTGCACCCCAGAGAGAGAGGCTGAGGTTTTTCCGTGTTCTGGGACACTATCATCTCCTGGTCCCAGCGCTGTTGTTTCTCTATAGTGTTCAATTTTGCTTTGCTTGTAGTGATAAGGTAAATCTTTGAATTGTGCTTCAGCTAATTATGCTTCAACCAACCTGAGAGTGTGCCCCAGCTACCTTTGGTGTTCCTGAGCTGGGTAGTGTGTTTTTTGTAAACTATAGAACCATCTGAGTGGTGCAGAGTGCTCCAGCTGTTTATTTGATCAATTTAAGTGGGAATATTTCTTGTAGGGAGGTGGATGCCTTTTCTTTTTGAATACTAGTTTTCTCCTGTGTTTACATTAGAGAGGGAGGGAGACAGGGAAGGATCTCTGTATTTTATTTTATTTTATTTTGGTTGGTAAGTTATTTCTTAAATCTAGTAAGCATACCTTTTTTTTTTTTGTTTATTGTTTTGGCCTTTTCCCCTCCCGAAGCCTTTGTTTGATTATTTCCCACGTTCTGTTAAATAAAATATCTTGGTTTATTTTGTCAGAGCAGAACTGGCCCCCTGACCGAGCCTGGTTTCTCCCAAGGTTTTTTCTCCATTCTGTCACCGATGGAGGTTTGGTTCCTTGCCGCTGTCTCCTCTGGCTTGCTTAGTTGGGAACACTTAATATCCAGTGATATCATCGACTTGATTGCACAGATACTATTTAAACTGAACTGAGCTGGATGATGACATCACTAAATTAAATGATGAACTGCCTTTAACTGAAAATTGAGTGTTTACTATTGTCATTTTGCATTATTGACACACTATTTTCCTATTTAATACTGTAAAGTTGCTTTGATGCAATCTGTATTGTTAAAAGCGCTATATAAATAAAGGTGACTTGACTTGACTTTTGTGTGTCTGCCCTGGGACCTGGAGATGGCAGTCCTCTCTCAGCCTCTCCTCGATATTTTTGTTACACACCTCTTCTTACCCTTAGATTTTTAAAGGGATGCGAAACCCAGTAGCATTGACTCCTGACTTGGCTTTAATTCAGGTATTGAGGTGAGCTGGGGAACCTGGCTGAGGTGTGGTAGGAGCACTTGACTGTGCCCATCGGGCAGATTTCTTCTTGGGAGCAGTTCTCATCAAGTTGTCAATCCTAATAGCGAGAGTCACATACTCAGAAAATGAAGAATTCTCACCCTTGCAAGCTAGTTCGGTTTGTAGATTAAGCATTAAGCATTAAGACTTCGCTGAAACACAACCTTCAATGAAAAGTCGTTCCACCCACTCTGAGCTGCGAGTGTTCTGAAGTCAATGGTGTACTCTGCAGCGGTGCGGTTTCCCTTAGACATTTGAGGCAGTTGCGTCGATATATCCTTGCTCCCAGCAGGATATTTGAACACATCTCAGTGTTTCCCATTCATTAACTAGACTGTGGTGGCCCGCTTTGATATTTTGAACATAAAACGTTGAATACTAATATTTGAAATTATTAAAAAAAAAAAAAGATACTTTAAATGTGAAATTAAAACTGTCAGTAGGTGGCAGCAAGTTACTGTTAATAAGTGAGTCATTGCGATTGAACCGAATCATTTAAATGGTTGATTCATTCAGGAACAAAACAGCATCATGTTGCTCAGCGATGCAAATTGGAATTATATTTGTTGGTGAAATAGAGCAGAAACAGTCAATACTGTGTCTAAAACGCAAGTGTTTTAATATTAAATTATTGTTTATTGAACTGCTGTATAAAACCAATATCACAATTGTAATCATGCTGCTTTTTGGTGGAAAAAACATCAGTCGTCGCGTGATACTGATTAACTATATGAAATTATATAAATGTATACATTTCCGCGCCCATATCTTGAATTTTGTGATCATTCTGAATGCACTTTAGTAATCTGAATCATGCAGTGAAAGAACGCAGACTGGTCTAACCTATTAGACTTCATATTGCCTTAGCTAAACTTTAGCTAACTTGCATGGTAGCTCTCTCATGAGTCTTGGAAGTTAGCAAGACAAATTAACTATTTTTGACTTTTGGATAATTAGCTGTATCGAGGCACAGGTAGCTTAGTCTGTTGTTCATCACCACTCCCCTCCACACCAAGACAAATGGTTAAGGTAAGATAATATACCTGAAAAAAAAAAAAAATTTATTTCACAGTGCAATTGTTTTACAATATATGGCTATTGCTGTCATATGAATAATAATATAAAATTATTATTATTATTAGTTTATTCTATTTGTTTGGCTTCCAAATTCACCAGTGAGACTGAGACACTATATCACAACTAAAAAGAGGGTCGAGTCCCCTTTAAATTTCAAGAACAAGTACATTCACCAGCTTTTTTCTTTTATTTTACACAAAGAACCTTTGTTGGAGCTCATAATTTTGAACTGTCAAAGTGCACCAGATTTATGAATTTAACTTTAAAATGTACAAAATGTTCGGACCCCCCTGGAGGGATCGAGGACCGCCCACCACAGTCTCACAAAATCCTGTGGGAAACACTGCATCTCGTAGCTGTTGAATGAAGTAGTCATAGGAAGTTCTAAACAGCAAATCAGCTTCCCCCACTGCAGCCCAATCAAACACTTTCCCAGAGAGTAGTATCATCGGAAAAGCACGACGCTTGGAAACTTCTGCTAGATTCATCAGTAGCTAAGGAGGACAGTCCAACAATCAGAAACATGAAGCCAAGCAAAGGGTCAAAACTGCAGTAATACGTCCAAACGGCAAGCAGGCAAAGGGATAACCTAAAGGCAGGAGTCGTGAGGGCAGGCAAGGTGGTCAAACACAATAAACAATCCAAACAGGCAGCCAAGTCAATAGGGTAATCCAAAAAGGCTGCCAAACAGTAAGTGACTGCAGAGGGAGCAGCACACAGTCAGTATTCAGGCGATGGCTTCCTCTTCTGGTGTGGCATTACACATATTTCTGCAGAATTTAAACATGTATGTATGTATTATATATACTGTCTGATTTGATTATGTATTTGGTGTCAAAATCATTTAAGTAGTAAGTAAATATTTCCAATATAGTTCCAATTTAGCTCTCAAATAACTGCATCAAAAAAATAAAAATAAAATAAGACACCAATAGCAACTGCCTGCTTTTCACAGGCCATGGTTACAGAAGTATTTTTTCCCATTTATTCCATCATAGCCGTTTGTTTAATGCTCAATACATACTTTTTACTCATCAACCAAATCAGATATGAAACAGAACATCACAAGGAATTTTGAAAGTAAATCTCAAGAGCTCATGATAACTTTTTTTTTTTTTAGGAAACAATTGTTATTTTCAGTGTCAAAACAATGATGCATCTAACCACCAATTGTAGCTACATCATACTTTATATATATGTTTTATATTTTATAAAATAAAGGAACTTTCTAAATAAATACATAAATAAATAAAAAGGCAGGGTATATCTGAACCTCTCTCACACACACGGCAACCTTTTCTTTCATTGTTATTTTCACCCACTAACAGATAACCATTAAGGCCTTAAACTTTCTATTTTGTGAAAGGTACAGGTATATGCAATTTGCTATTCGTGGTGCGCTCCCTGCTGGATAGTCAGGGTAGCGCGTTGTTGGGTGTTCTCCTTTACTTTATTTGAAGATAAACAAATAACATTGTATTCTTGTTTTCTTGCCTTTTATTTATTTTGTATTACTATTTTTAAATCTAATCCAGTTTTTTAACTAATAATGAAAGTGCTGAGAGAAAACGGTGTGGGGTTCACCTGAGCCATGTTAAGGTAGCATACACTTTTTAATTTAGATTTCAGTTCTAATTTCAGTCATTTCCATACTTGGCAATTTTAGTAGTAGAAGTTCTACAATTTACTGCAGTTAAATGGCTACACACTGTTATTTCACAGGAGCAGGAAATTAGTGTTACAGTAAAATTACTATATTTACAGATTTACTTTAATAGTGTATTGTTGTGTGTTGAGTGTTAATATGTCTGTACCAAGTTGGTATTTGATCCTAAAAGTTAACCAATAATCATTTAGCTCAGCATGATACTATATCAAAGTCTCTGTTTATTTATAAAGATTAAATTGTCTTGTTTCTGGAACACATACAGTACCCATTATAAGTACATCAGTATACACATGGCTTACAATAACTTAACATTTTTTTCACCCCAAAATACTGGGACAGTTAGGAAAGGTTTTTTGATGAAAGGAAGATGTGAGCAAATGCTTTTGCTGTGTGCCCAACCTGCCTCCATATACGTAAATGACCACCAAAGATGCACCCGTAGCTAACGCCTAAGAAGAAGCAACATTTCTAGTACAGTGAATTTGAATGCCAAAAGGTGAATGTAAAAAGATGGTCTGGGTAGTGGCTAGGCCAGGCAGAAATAACAATCAAACAAAGGGAAAAAAAAGAATAAAGAAGAATAAAAATCAGAATCAGAGCTTTATTACCAAGTATGTTTACACACACAAGGAATTTGACTTGACGACAGGAGCTTCCAGAGCTTCCAAAAGTACAGACATAGTGTAGACATACATGGGAATAACACAGTAGGGATGGAATATAACACTAATATAAGAAGAAAAAAACTGAAATTAAGTAATGTACTATATACATAAATAAAAAAAAAGGCTACTTTCTTTGATAGAAGAGAAAATTGTACATCTTTTTGCGAATGTGTTTGTGTTAAAGTTTTTTGGAATGAGTTATGTACCTCTCAGGGAAAAAAATGATGTATGCTTGTGTACTTGTTATACAGTTATTTTTATTTTATTATTATTATATATATATTTTTTTTTCATTAAAAAAAGAAAGCACAGCAGTCAACGTTGTTCAGATGGTGCCATTTTGAATCTCGGCCAGCAGGCGGCAACAGAGTCAGTCAGGCGCAGCGCGGCACCGCTTCTCATCACCAGCGAGTGCGGACAGCTGTGGCAAGCCGTTTTATCTTAAAATAATCCCAGTGTTACTCGTCGTAATTGCATTTTTACTAGTAACAATTCAATTAGAGAGCTCTACAATTAAATTCTTACTAGTAACAATTATGATTATAGAGCAGAGCTCTACAATTGAATTCTTACTAGTAACAATTTCAATTAGAGAGCTCTACAAATGAATTTTTACTAGTTGTATGTTTCCATTGACTTCCATTCATATTTAATTACAGAGCTCTACAATTGAAATTTTACTAGTAAGTATTACAATTAGAGAGCTCTACAACTGAATTCTTACTAGTAACAATTTCAATTAGAGAGCTCGACAAATGAATTTTTACTAGTCGTATGTTTCCATTGACTTCATATTTAATTACAGAGCTCTACAATTGAAATTTTACTTGTAAGTATTACAATTAGAGAGCTCTACAATTGAATTCTTACTAGTAACAATTTCAATTAGAGAGCTCGACAAATGAATTTTTACTAGTCGTATGTTTCCATTGACTTCATATTTAATTACAGAGCTCTACAATTGAACTTTTACTTGTAAGTATTACAATTAGAGAGCTCTACAATTGAATTCTTACTAGTAACAATTCCAATTAGAGAGCTCTCTAATTTAGTTTTTACTAGTACGAACTGGGATTATTTTAAACTAAGCCGGCTTGCCATAGACAGCAGCACTGAGCGCAGGAGAGGAATGGAGCTCTGAAAGACCTTTTCATCAGCGAGTGAGTTACTGTACCACACTGACAATATTACCAGATATTAAACGTTTTAGAGATGTTTAGATCAGTGCCAGGTTACAATATAGCAATTATTGTTCATTCGGTGCAGCTAGCGAGTTAGCTCGTAGCTCATAATGCCTGCGTCCTAGTGAGACGCCTACATAGACATCATGTTTGGGCGTCGGAGTAGCTTTACAAATTAGCAGGGGTTTTGGTGCGTTCCGAGTCAGCAGTATGTTGGGCCACCATAGGCGCTATTTAGAAACCTCTTTAGTTTTTTTTAGAAACAACCTGTGATTCTTTGACGTACGTTATGTGTGATAAAGGTCGTCTGATGATACATCATGTTTGGGCGTCGGAGGAGCTTTACAAATTAGCAGGGGTTTTGGTGCGTTCCGAGTCAGCAGTATGTTGGGCCACCATAGGCGCTATTTAGAACCCTCTTTAGTTTTTTTTTAGAAACAACCTGTGATTCTTTGACGTACGTTATGTGTGATAAAGGTCGTCTGATGATATCGAATCCAGAAATGCTGCCTAGATGGATAGCTCACTAGTTTGTTGAGACAATCTATGATGTTGTCTGTATACTGTAGACAGCTCACTAGTTTGAGACAAAGCCCACTATTCGCTGTTGCGTGTCTGATGTCTAAAGATAAACGTATGGGTGGATTGTTTGACTTCTGTCTGTCATAACTGTCATAATGTTCATATCCAAGCAAACGGATGTCTTCAGTACCTACGAAATGCCCTAAAAACTTCACTTGACTTGAGCTTGATTAATCACTTCTGAGCTGATTGGTTTTTAGACCTGACTCAGTCCTGTTTTGGAGAGATTATTAAACCATGCTTATGGTTGCAAAACAAATTATGCACAATATTTACTTTAAATTCACAGTGCTCACAAAAAAATGTGCACTATAAATTTTGTCAGGTTTTGGACTACAACCCGTACGGTAACTTCTGGTTCTATCTCAAATCATCGAACATTCACATAAGTGTGCATGTTTATCAGATGATGATGATAACCTGAAAATGACCAAACATCGGCTGATAAATTGGCCTGGCCAACATGTTGGTCTGTAATTAGTTAGATTAGACTGAATTATTACAAATACTGCAATCCTTGCATTTATGTGATGTCAGGTGGATGATACGGCAAGATTATTTATTATTGAATATTACTTTAAATTCACAGTGCTCACAAAAAAATGTGCACTATAAATTTTGCACTATAAATTACAACCCGTACGGTAACTTCTGGTTCTATCTCAAATCATCGAACATTCACATAAGTGTGCATGTTTATCAGATGATGATGATAACCTGAAAATGACCAAACATCGGCTGATAAATTGGCCTGGCCAACATGTTGGTCTGTAATTAGTTAGATTAGACTGAATTATTACAAATACTGCAATCCTTGCATTTATGTGATGTCAGGTGGATGATACGGCAAGATTATTTATTATTGAATATGGTGAGTTGGCTTTTAGGACCCAAACATAAATTAAAAATTCTCAAGAGCGCTGCTGTAATTCCATATGATTGCATTCACTGGTTTCAGATTTCGAATGGGTTCTCATGTTACTGAGGATCCTGGATGTCTGGATGGGTTTGAAGAATGACACGGCTTTGATATTTTTGTGATGCAGTACAATGAGACTAAACTATAAATTGATTTATTTCTACTCAGATTTGTTGTCTGATATGGTTTAAAATGTTGTGCAAAGTGCATGTTAATGATTGACTAATGCTTTTGAAATACAGAGGTCAGTTCTCTGTTTCTCATATAGGCCTACATATCCCATATAACAATTTTCTTTACTAAAAAAAAAAAAATGCAGCATTTTTTTTTTTTTTTTTCCCTAGTTTCTAAGGGTGTCAGTGTTACTGGTGTATGTATATAGTTTTGAACAAAGAAATGCAGCCTTGGTGAGAAAGAGACTTCTTTTAAAAAAAAAAAACATTGATCCCACACATTTGAAAATAATGTGTAAATGCAGCATTTTTTTTTTTTCCCTTTTTAGTTTCTAAGGGTGTCAGTGTTACTGGTGTATGTATATAGTTTTGAACAAAGAAATGCAGCCTTGGTGAGAAAGAGACTTCTTTTAAAAAAAAAAAACATTGATCCCACACATTTGAAAATAATGTGTAAATAATGATAGCTGCACAAATATATCTACCACAATGTACAGTACAGTGTGCCACCATATCTGTCCAAACCATCTGATATCCACTAGGGGTGTAACGATATTCAAACCGAACCGAAAGACCGAGATACACGTACTCTCATGGCGTACCGCGATACTATCCGGGCCAACATGCTGAGACACTTCAAACACGTACGGCCATGATGGTTTTGAATTGCTTGAATCACTTTGAAAAGGAAGGCACCTTTAAGGGCAACATGTGCAGAACAAATCTGTCATATAGGCTACATAAAATTATAATGAGAACACGACTGTAAAAGAATAAGCCATGTTTCAGCGAGTTATGGAAAGAATGCGTCCACAGAGTTATATCTTCATGCCTAGCACAGTCACTTGTGCAGCCACTCACAGCCTTTTGTTGAAGTGTAAGTTGCAATATTTTGTGTATATATATATATATATATATATTGTGTAGCCTATATATTATTTATCTCATATAAGATGCATTTGGTTGAGTTATGCTTTTTTTAACGGCCTACTACAGTGATTAGCTCTTAAGTGCTCATCACGAGCAGCACAAACAACAATGCAGAATATTAATAACTATGACAGGGATTGTCATATACATAACATTATAATGAGGACACTATTATAATAAAACACTTTTAGGGTTTTTAGAGTTTAGTTGCCGTGTTTCTGCAAGTTGTTGCATGAAGAACGTGTTCACAACAGGAGTTACACATTCAGAGCAGCACAAACACGTTCACTTGTGCATTCGGGTCATTTTGTACAGTTGTGATATTAAGCTTATGTAGTATAAATAATGAAGGGTATCCTATATGAGATAAATCTGATGAGTTAAATCCTGATTGATTAAAAGTGCCTCATTGTAGGGGAAACCAGGTATGGTTGTAACATGGGGAGAGTTGTAACAACACCAATTCCACCAATAAGGGATAAAGCAAGGAGTCCGATGATAATTTCATTATTTACCCACTTTCTCCCAGATCCTATATGAATGGTTAAAGAATGTAATTGTTTTGACCAAAACTATATTTTGTTTAGTACTTAAACTGTTGCAGATAAAATTATATAACTTACATTAGAATAAATTGTAGATTCTCAGGCAAAATGGGATGCATTTTAAGCTGCTAATTTCAAACCATTATGCTAATACAGCTAGATAAACACTGGATGACAGGTGTGGGGTAAGTTCACATCTTAGCATCCCCTTACATACAACCGAGGAGTTTCATGTTGTCTATATGGAGCCATTTGACAGCTCAAAGCCAAAGGAAGTGTGGGTAAAATGTGCCATATGCAGTCTCTGGATCGACCAAACCTGCACTCTAAGGTTAGATTGTGACTCTGATTGAAAACATTCACACATAGACACAATCTCACACACAAATGTACAGTTTGTTTGTTAGATCTACATGTTCTTTACCTAGGTACACTGGAGTTGGGTATTCATTAAGCATAAATACCGTTAAGGAAGTTTGTTATAGTAGTCTATTTCACACACACACACACACACACACACACACACACACCTGCATCAGACAGAAAGTGGATTTTAGCTGTGTTCAGTCACAAAATGTGAAACATTGTGTTGTATTGTTCTTTTAGATTGTTTCAATAAACCTGTTTTTGAAGCATACTTCATGGTGTGGCTGCTGTTTTTGCTTCTTTTGTCTAATTGTTACAACTTACCCCAGCATGTGTTACAACATACCCCGGCAGTGGGGTAGATTGTAACAAAGGCACACCATGTATTTGACATCAACTTAAAAGGGCTGTGATATTCTTGCAGAGGTTTGAATTGGTTCCTTTTGTAGTAAACAAATGTGGGTGCTTTTTATAAAAGTTTGAGCACTCTAGCTCAAAAATTCAGTGAGTTACAGATGCTGAAGCATAAAGCGTTACATCCATACCCGGTCTCCCTACTGGTGATCTTCAGGGCACGCAGCTCAAAACAGAAACGCAGAACATTAATAACTAGGGACTGTTATATACATAACGTAATAATGAGAGCACTACTGTAAAAAAAAAAAATGTTGTGATTTCTTAGGGTTTAGCTGACGTTTTCAGTGTGTTGTTACAAAAAGGAGTTACACATTCTGAATACGTAACTTTGTTCAAGTTCACTTGTGCTTAATTTTGTGCAATATAATCAGGGCCTGAATTTTGCAGCGGGCATTGCGCGTAATTCTACACATTCCCGCAGGTTATCTTAATTTTTTAAGGCAATAGGTTTTTTGGTAACACTTTACAAAGCAACAAATTGTAAAGTGTAATTTGTTAATGCATTAATTAACATGAACTAACAGAGAGCAATTATTGTTATTATTAATATTATTAAGTTAAAAGTAAATCTAGTGTCCTTTAGCATTGCTGGTGCCATGGCATGGACCCTACCCCCACAGCAAACAGAACTGAGCCGAACCGAACCGTGGCTCCAAAACAGTGATATGAACCAAACTGTGGCATTGGTGTATCGTTACACCCCTAATATCCATAAAGGATTTCATATGAGCAATATCACTCGAGTACGAGAGCGATACCGGCTCTATATCAGCATGGCTGT
>NW_015548278.1:133119-164239 GCF_001515605.1 Sinocyclocheilus anshuiensis
CGCAGGCAATCACAGCCGCTGATATAGAGCCGGTATCGCTCTCGTACTCGAGTGATATTGCGTTTATACAACAATTCAACGGAACTTGTGTGTAATTAAACAAGAAACAACGGAGTGCCTAATAAAACCCTCTTTTGTGCGGAACTACTTTCTTCTGCTACGGATTCAAAGCTCAAGTTGACAGTTAAACATACGACACTTTTAGAATTCGTATCAAGGGCATGTGCTGCTTCAGTTAGGCTATTAGTGAGAAATAATGAGGTTATAAGAGAGAAACAATGCGGCAAGACGTGCATCCAAATGAGAGAGAGAGAGGGTTCTCAACCAATCAGATTTGAGAACCAGAACGAACTGTTGTATAAATCCTTTTTAACTTTTACTTAATTTCTTAACTGTCATTGTTGTTTTTCAGGGGCCTACTAATGGCCAACCAAGGATGCTAGCGTTACCATGGGCAGCGTCACTCTGCGCTACTTTTGCTATGGTTGCCTCTTCACCTCCGTGACCTGGTCGATTCTACTCTTCCTGTATTTCAACCTTAGCCAGGAAAGCCGTTTTTCCTTTAAAAATGTGCCCATCCAGGGGCAGCACCGTTTTCAGCCTCGTTTCACCCGTGGCCCGGCGATCCTGCGCAGAGATGGCAGTCAAGTCCGCAAAGGACATGCAGTGGAGACTCCCAAGCTGGACCTTTCTCTAGAGCTGGGTTAGTGGACATTCCAACTATCAATCAACATATATGTTTTCATTTGAAATTTGTGCTCTTTAAATTATAGACATATTGTGGGGAAAGAAGGGCTGCTGATCTGATCCAGATGTTATATTGGACATCAAGCAGCGACTCAACACAGTAGTATTGTTGTTGATGATGGTTTTATGCTTTTAACAGCCAAAAAATAACCACACAAATATGGTTGTTACAATGTTTATCTACATTACACTTGAACAGTGTAATGGAGGGATTTTATTCTGAATCTATAGACCAATTTCAGTGCTTACAAACAGTGATGAAGTTTTTTTGTGGGCGGAGCCTATCTGGTGGCAGAAAATTACAGTTTTAACATAGCAGTCTATTCAAGCCATGGAATAAAAGAATAAAACATTTAATTTTGAGTTTATATTTCAAAATTCTGACTTTGCGATTCCAAGATTATATCTCACAATTCTGGTAAGAAAAATCAACTCGTCATTCTTTCTTTTTAGTTTATAATCCCACACTTCTGGCTTTTTTCCCTCAGAATTGACAAACTCGCAATTGTTGACTTGAATAAAGTTATAAAGTCCGAACTAGGAGATATAAACTTGCATTTGCAAGAAAAAAAGTCAGAATTGTTAGATAAAATAGGTAAATGTTATGTAAAATGTTATAGGTTTAAACAGTATTTCATGCATGTATTTCAACTGTAGGACTAATACAATATGTCCCCTATATGAATATTATATAGACCTATTGTTTAAATCAAATTTATGCTTTAAAATAGGGTAATCATAGCAGGTTTCATCCATAGTCTGTCCGTTTAAACGTCTGCATTTAGCTTCAAATGGCGTCTTTGACGACAGTATTATATAAAAATTATTTGCATTCCGATTCTGACATCCAAAGACACAACAATAAATTTTTTCTCTTATTCCATGGATTTTACCCGTTTCCCTCCACTTGTTCTCAGTGTTTTTCTGCCACCACCATGCGTGCGCAGCTGCAAGTGACGTAACTGTGACGTCTACTCCAAATTGGTCTATACAGAATGCGGTTACACCTTTTTCATCTGCAGAGAGAGAGGTAATTAGAAAAGCCTGTTTGGCTTCTTATAAAAGATGGAATGGCTTGAAAAAAGTTTTCATAACAGGGATGAGAAATAGACTTAAATACAATTGGCAGGCAGTGAGGTAGGTTTTGGAACAGCTTTTGTTGCCATGACAACACTCTTAATAACGATATGAAGCTGAATCAATCCACCAGTTTAAAAGACTTTTTACTAGACCATCTGTCCTAGAGCTGTGTAATTAATCGAAAGACAGTTTCGATTTTGATTTCGGCCTCCAACGATTATGAAAATACAATAATTGAGACAAAATGATTATTGCACCCCATTGTTGCACCCAACGTTTATTAGATTTATTCATGTTTTTAAAAGCATGAAAGAGAACTTGCGCTGTTCCTCAGGAGGCTTTCTGCGCATGCGCTCAGAGACGGAACATAGCACTGACATATAAAGCTCAAGGTGCGTGCCTAAATGGTCAAATACATGCAAAAATGTGTCAAAATGCGGTGCTTGGCGATTATTCACATAAACCCTTGTCGGTTATGTAATATATGAACGTAAACAGTTGAGAATGAAAATATGTGCATAACAGTAAATTGGATCTGTGCGGCTCTTAAAGTGACAGCAGGCTAATATTCATGTGTGCTTAATATTAATCAAACAACAAAAATCACTCACTGCTCTTGACCTGAAGAACTTTTGTAGCTTTAATAAGAAACAAAGGAAGTTAAGAATTAAACTGTGAAGACTATGCTGTTTTATTTTATGTTCAATTATTCAATTTCTCTAGTAGGCTGTTAGCTGAATACTTTTGTATACTTTAGTGACTTGCACTGTTTGTTTCATTTGTATCTTTTTTTTGTTCTATTGTATTTGTCCTTTGTTTTTTTTGTTTTTTTTGATTACTGACCGTATCATTATTTTCAATAATTTTTGAGGACTTTTTTTTTGTTTTTTACTAATATTAGTGACCCTAGTATTCTGCTTTGGTATTGAGAATTGTGAAATTTAGCTGGTCTTTAAAATGTAGATGTCATAGCAACCTTATTTACAGAAAAGATATATTTGATATATATCACTATCTTTAAATAAATCACTCATATAAAGTTTTGGTCATGTGGCCTACTCATAATTGTGTTAAATAATCGTGATTACAATATTGACCAAAATAATCGCGATTATGATTTTTGCCCTAATCGAGCAGCCCTAATCTGTCCTACACTGTGAGCTCCACTAAATCCTCTGATAAAGCAGCTTTCTTTTAACGAGCAGCCACTGAGTAATAAGTCATTGTTTTATGAGTGTACTGATTTCGGATTTTAGGAATGATTTTTAACAAGCAGGACCAAGAGGTACGGGATATGGGCTATCATAAGCACGCCTTCAACGTTCTCATCAGTAACCGGCTTGGCTACAACAGAGATGTCCCCGACACCAGGAATGACAAGTACGAACATCTATCTGTGTGCTAACCACTTGCTCAAATCATTAGCTCTGTTGAATCATTTGATAAAAGGCTCCATGATATCAGTATTGACATTTTATGTAATATTGCAGTGTTTATTATAAATGATTTATCTGTGAATACCATTTTTTTTTTTAATATTCATGTGACCCCTTCCCCTCGCATTTTACACAACGTATGTAGTGACCATATGAAAACAACATTAAACACCATTCTATTACAAGTCATATGATAGCTTTGAGAGAGAAACCGACAGTATTGCTCTCCTCTGAAGCTCTGAAATGTCATTAGGCATTGTTAACTGCCGCTGTTTGAATATGTGGTATGCAGAATGAGATTTTGAGAGCTGCAGATGAGTGGACAATATTTCATATGGAGCTTGTCAGATGTGGTCAATTTGAACTGTGATTGTATGAAAAAGAGCCATGCAAAGATAGTTCAGAAATTATCCCTTTGTGTTTCTCAAAAGCATGTAGGTTTGTAATGATGGTGAGTAAATAATTATAGAATTTTTGGTTTCAGGTAGACCATTTTTTACATTCTAGAGAAATTAGCATTTTATGAGGTCAAGGTGCACATGGTTTTGTGTAAAACATGCTGTGTTGTGTAAATGGAGGTGATGGGACATGTGATTTGGTGTGATAATGCTGTAAATCATCACATGAACACTGTTCCCAACAGGTGCAGAGATCGGATCTATCCCGGGGCCTTGCCCACAGCCAGCATAGTGATCTGCTTCTACAATGAGGCGTTCTCTGCCCTCCTTAGGACGGTTCACAGTGTGCTGGATCGCACACCAAACTACCTGCTCCATGAGATCATACTGGTGGACGACCACAGTGAACTGGGCAAGCTACTTTACTTCTCTAAACATGTCCAGCCATCTTTTCTCAAGCAAGACATGATAATGATTGACAAGTTGGTCTGTCTTAAATCTTAGTGAGCTGCCTTGCTGTTGAGAAACTCAACTAGAACTCATGATCTCCTCTCACAAGAGACTCAACTAACATAACACACTTGATTTGCAAATAAACATAAAAACATGTTACACTTGAAGTGGGGCAAAACTGAATGATATTCTTATTCTAAGAATTAATATTCTAGTTACATTTTCATAAGAACATTTTGGGGGAAAATATATTTAAATTCAGAGCAAGTCTGTGAGAAGAAGAAATATACTGTTGAATTAGGTCAACACTCAATTAACTGTGCAAAGCACTGAAGAGAAAATACTGTGTAAAAGAGTTTAATATATCACCGTTTGAATGCACTAAACTTAAAGGTGGGGTAAGTGATTTCTGGTAGCCAATGTTGATATTTCAAATCACCAAAACAAACACACCCCTACCCCAAAAGGGTCTCACCCCTATTTTGATAGCTCCGCCCCACACATACGTACGCAGCCCAGGCAACAATTATGGCGGAATCTGCTGTATTATTATCTGCTGTATTAAAAATATTATCTTACTTTTCGGACACACTTTGGGAGCTGACGCTGTGTCTTTATCTTAGCTGAAGGGAACGACAATACGATTGCAGATGAACAAACAAGCGAACGTGACACACGAGCATATTCAAGCAAAAGCCAGCATATATTAGTTCTGTGAAACAAAGCAAAACCAATGTTACTCATCTATCGAGAAGAAAGCAACCTCAGCGTCCGATCGCAGGCCTTCCTGCTCCTTGAGTTATCTCCAGCGCTGGAAAGCTGATCCGAAATTTACACAGGTCCTACTTCTTGCCTTATCGTAAGCCTTCTTTTGTTCCGCAGACGTTTTCCTCTTTTGTTTTTTATCCGCCATATCTATCTTTCTGTCGTCGGTCGGCTCGGCTAATGTCCGTCCTGTGCACTGAGCGCTCTCTCCTCCGCATCATGAGTAGACATGCCCCTTACTGCTGATTGGCTACAAGTTTGTTTTGGTACTCAGCCTGACTTAGTTTTCTAAAAATACATACCCCACCTTTAACAAACCACAAAATGTCATGTCATGACCCAGATATTAGGTCTGTGTGTATGTACACCAAATTTGGTCAATAAATAATCTTGTAAACATTTTAAACCGTGTTCAAAGCACCTGTCAAAATTCTAGTTTGTCTTAAGAGTTATCCATAAGACTTTCAGCTTTCAGATCCCCTGGAATTAACCATTGCCTGTAAAATGTTAGCTAGAAGATGTGTGTGAAAGAAGGGTAAGAAATGAAGTAAGCCAAATGGGTCGCTAAATGTTTGACTCATCAAATGTTACTTTGTATGTCTGACAGATGATCTGAAGGAAGACTTGGATTCTTACATACAGCAGCACCTGCAGGAGAAAGTGAAGCTAGTTCGTAATGAGAAGAGGGAGGGCCTGATCCGCGGAAGGATGATTGGGGCATCTCATGCCACAGGTCTGACCTTAAAGGGATAGTTCACCCAAAAATGGGGAGGGAAAAAAAAAATCTGTAATTAAGAAACTTGCCTTGGATGTCATTCCAAACCGATAAGACTTTTGTTCTTATTCGAAACAAAGAAAGATAATTTAATGAAACCTGAGAGATTTCTGTCTCTCTATTAAAAGTCCATGCAACCTACATTTTTTACACTTCAAACAGTTCATAAATACATCATAAAAGTAATTTATATGAATTTAACAGTTTAATCCAAGACTTTGTCGCTTTATGTGATGAACAGATTTAATTTAGGCTTTTATTCTCATATAAACATTGATCGATGCACATACATAAAGCAAATCAAATATGGTCAACAGAAGCTCAACTGTACCTCAGTTCTCACATGTAAAGCATGCATGTTTGAGCTTAAAGCATGCACATTTGTTTTTACTGTTTACCTATTTTGCAGTACAATTTGTCTGCACTGTTATTATTACTGTAGTTATTATTATTATTATTATTGTTTTTGCTTTAACTATATATTCTTCAGTAAGGCTGTCTTCATCTCCGTTTTTTTTGTTGTTGTTTTTTTCAGGTGAGGTGTTGGTGTTTCTGGACAGTCACTGTGAGGTTAATGAGGAATGGCTCCAGCCTCTGCTCACACCCATCAAAGAAAACAGAAAAAACGTGGTTTGTCCAGTCATTGACATCATCAGCGCAGACACACTAGTATACAGCCCCTCTCCTATTGTGCGGGGTGGATTCAACTGGGGCTTGCACTTTAAATGGGATCCAGTGCCCGTGTCTGAACTCAACAGCCCTGATGGAGCCATCAGGTATTACCAGTGTGTGTTACATTATGCTAGGATGCAGACTTCTTGCCTTTCTATGAAATGTGCCTTTTTTTTTTTTTTTTAAAGAGCAGGTCATATGGTATTTTATTGAGTCCCCTACAACAAGTTTAAATGCATCCAAGGTGAGAAAACATTGTAATTTTCTCAGAATATTCATTTAATATTAGAATCATTTTTCAACTATTTCAAAATGATTCGTTCTAAGCAGTTCTGAGCTTAAGGTCTATAAACCTTCCATAAGCCTACTCTGCTCTGATTGGCCAGCTGGCCAAGTCTGTTGTGATTGGTCTTTCCGTATACAATGCGTGTCGGAAACGAAGTGTCCATTACCATAATTATTTTTTTGCTCCGGAGGGTTACTTGTAAACATATGCTATAAGGTTACAAAAATGGCATCGATGTTACCTTATCAATTCGTGCCAGAGTCCGAGGATGATACCGATGCCGTCGTTCAACCAGAAACTCCATCGCAAGCACGACTTGATCAGGATGTTTCTCAATGGTAAGTTTAAACTTTGTATGTGGTACTTTACGTGATGTGACAGCAGTTTTATTCATTCATTATTATTATTTACTTATTTGAGATGCACGTGTGGGAACTGTTGATGTTTCGGCCATTGTTTTGGCTGCGGAAGCATGGTAGCGGGCTTTGTTTTGAACGCACTTCATTCCATGAAACGCTTATTCTTTCTTCTCATTTATTCAGGTAAATAATTGACCAACAAAAACATATTAAAATTAAGATACAAATTATACCAAACGAAACTCGTCTAAAAAAAAAGGGATTCTACAAACAAAAACGTATAAAGCATTTATTCAGGTAAATAATTGACCAACAAAAACATATTAAAATTAAGATACAAATTATACCAAACGAAACTCGTACATCGACCTGATGTAAACACACTGACTAACGGAAGTGTTTGTGGGCAGGTCAGAGTGTTCGTATTTCGTGGGCAGGCGGGGATTGCAAATGTGTGTTACCTTGTGACATATATAGGTAACAGGCAGAAGATTCGAAAAGATGACGACTCGTTAAGGCGGTTCAGAGACGACTCTTTCTTTTGAGAGACAATATCTTTATTTATCATGCACTTTTTTGATTACCAAATTTGCAGACTGTTTACATTGAAGGATAGCTATGTTACAAACTGCAAAAAAGATATTTTTCGAAAACCCATATGACCTGCTCTTTATATATATTTTTTCATAATTATTTACAAAATAACTTAAAATGGAATGTAAGATTTTGGTCACACTGCACACCCCTGTGTAATACAGTGCTGCATATCCTGTCCCTGACGCTGCATTCATGGATGGGGATGAAGGCCAACTCTTTAACCCTGGAGTCATAGACTGTCCTGTTTGGAATCAATCCTCCCAGATGGATTCTTGGCACAGAATTTGAACCACAGAGTCTGCCCTTTTGCCCCTTTTCATTTACATGACCTGTCAAATGTTTGGACACATCTGCTCATTCTTTTTTATCACTATTTTTCAGATTTTAGAATAATGGAGAAGTCAAATGAAACTATGGGACTTATTTAGTGACCAAAAATATTGAACTATTAAGCAAAACTTTAATTTTACAAAAAAAATAAAATAAAATTTGAGAAAGAAATTTATATTTGTCTAGCATATACCTTTAGATCAAAATGGGTTTTAGACTCGTGTGAAAGAAATTCAGTTCAGTTTGTTCATACTTTTGCAGGTAGTGCACACAAGCCCACTGTGGTGAACTGAGATATGACTCCAGTTATGTTTTTCTGCAGGTCTCCCACGATGGCAGGTGGGCTATTCGCCATGGACAGGAATTATTTTTATGAGCTTGGTCAGTATGACCGCGGCATGGACATCTGGGGTGGCGAGAACTTGGAAATATCTTTTCGGGTAAAATTGTGTATACTTTAAGATACATTGTTTGGTCATTTTTATTTCATTTGAATCCAGGGTTTCCCAGACTGGGGGTTCATGAGGGAGCTGCTGGTGTTGATGAAAAGTTAATAATGAATTCAGTTGAATTTAAAATTAAAAAAATATGAGGCTGCACAATTAATTAAAATAAAACTGAAATCGCAGTATATTTTATATAATTTTGATTATCAAATCAAAGGCTGCGATTTAAAGTTAAATCGATAAAATTTTATTATGGAGTCTGTTGTATGTGTGTGTGTCTGTTACTGATTCCAAATTACATGACAAAAATTTTAGTCAGTAACGTAATCCGTTACATTACACATTTTAGGTAATATAACCGGATTACTTTTTGAATACTTTTAGATTACTTTTGACCTAACTAGTTTATCATATCGATTTAAATAGGATAATCTCGTACCACATTGATATAAAAATTCAAAGAAAAAGAAAATATATTAAATTTCTTGTTATTAATATAATGAAGTGCACTAAACATTACATTACGTCAAGGTTTCCTAAACTGGGGCTTGTGAAGGAACTGCAGGGGGTTCACGAGTTTAATGAAAAGCTAATAATTAAATCATAAAACTGTAAAATTTAAATAAATCATTTTAAAATAACAACAATCAAAATAAAACACTTACTAAAAAAAAATAATTTGTTAACCTGCATGTCATGTGACCATTAACCAACATCAGAGAACCGTGAGCATGCAAATGTGATTTAATTATTAATCTTTTACCTTAAAATCTCAGGGGGGAATTCAAATAAATATATTGGGTGAAAGAGATTCGGCTGACAAAAAAAAGTTTGGGAATCCCTGCATTACTGTACATGTAAATAAGGAATAATGTGAATTTGTGCATTTTAATGTGTTTGAAAGAAAAAAGACACAGCCTTCCAAAGACACAGTAATACATAGTTAAATATATACTGAGTGATAGCTTAATTCAAATACAAAAATTAATGTGTTTATCAGTAGTTGTTGCCATGTTGAACTGTTGAGAAAACACTTCTTAAAATTAAAATGATTTTTGTAAATCAGTGTTTAAATGCTGTGTGGCCTCTCAATTGTCTGTGTAATTACAGCCACCTGAGTAGTGACTGATCTTTGTGTGAATGTCCACAAAACTGGAAGACTTTCTGAATATATATAAGTGGTAGGCTATTTTAGAAAGGAACATTTAAAAGGTGAAATGAGGAATTAGGGAGAATTACTATTGTGTGAATAATATGCAATCATGTAATCAATAAAAAAGTAACTGTAGTCTGATTACGAGTATTTTAAAATGTAATTTAATCTAATTACAAGTACTAATTTTTTGGAATCTGATTACTACCTAGCTCTGTGTGTGTGTGTGTATGTATATATATATATATGCTATTGAAATAAAAAACTTGCAAAAAAAAAAGGATTGGATATTTTTGTTTACTTGAAGTCATTTGACATTAACCTACATCAGGGAACTATGAACATGTGAATGTGTAATTTAAGTTTATTGAAATATTAACTTCTCAGTGGGTACTTCAAGTGAACATTTTACGCTTAAGGGGTTTGGCTGACAAAACAGTGTGGGAACCTTTGGTTTAAGCATTTTTGTTTAATCTTGGGGACCAAAAATATACTCACTTGCTGTAAAATATTTTTTCCATCAGATTTGGATGTGTGGAGGGCAGTTACTGATCGTTCCCTGCTCCAGAGTGGGGCACATCTTCCGCAAGCGCCGGCCCTATGGGTCACCCGGAGGTCAGGATACAATGGCCCACAATTCCCTGCGTTTGGCCCATGTCTGGATGGATGACTATAAGGTGGAGATCAATATCATAGTACTATAATAATAATAAAATACTAAGTGTGATGGAAATAATACTTATTAACGCTTCTATCTTTTAGCATTTGTATGCAGAGACAGATTGTGTTGTCATATGAGAACTAGGCTATGTAGCACCAGCAGTGTTGGGGAGTAACTAGTTACATGTAACGGCGTTACGTAATTTAATTACAAAATAAATGTAACTGTAATCAGTTACAGTTACTTAGACAAAATGTGTAATTAAATTACAGTTACTTATGAAAATGTTAACGATTACAAAGGGGATTACATTTTAATATTTACACACATCCACATTTCCGCGATGCGGAAAACAGACTGGTTCGTAGAATCCAGTCAAAAACGGAATTCCTATAGCCTAACGCAGACGGAATATGCCACATTTTGGAAGAATAAATCAAAAGTAGGTCAGTACACTTGAATCAAAACGCGATATGGACTAGGGTCTGTAAATATTCAGCAGCAAAAAGACAATATATGAATCCTGCCCTATTACATTTCCAAAGTAACCTTCCCAACACTGAGCACCAGTATGTAGTAGATCAGTTTCCTGGAATGGGGGACCTGTTATACAGCATTGCCTGAATAAGTGGACATTTTTCTGAAATATTTGATCACTGAATGCTGTTATTGGCCAATCAGAATCAAGTATTCCAGAGAGCTGTGTAATAATTAAACTTTGTTGTGCAGTGTTTTTTTTTTTTCTTAAGTAATGTGTTCATGTGCATTTGCAGAGAGTTTCAAGAGTGGTAATTGCTCTGTTTTACTTGTCAATACTGTAGTTTTATTTAATTTGTTTTGAGTCAGGTCTCTTATTAAGATTTGACAGTTTTTCTTGAAAATAAATTATTTGTCATGCCCCAGTTTGCGGTCTGGAGGATACGTGTCGACACTAGTTGCCGAAAGTCAGAGCCAGTCAGCAAATTTTGGGCTGTTGGAATTGACTGATTTCACAGAAAATCACGTAGTGTATGATGGGCACAGACTTTTATTTTCTAGCTTCTAGCTTTTTTATTTTCTAGACTATGATTCCAAGCCGTTGGGGGATATCACACATGTTTGATATTTTGAGATGATTTAAGAACACATTGTTTTCATTTGTCATGCTTCTCCTTGCAACGAGGTGCATGTTTTTGCACGAGTTTGTTGAGTTTTGAAAGTCTGGCAGTGTGTGACCCTCTGTCACCAAGTGTATGATGTCCAGTGTTTCTTTTACAAAGTCAGAAAGTGTGTGATACCTAGATTTATATAGAATTTGTGTAGTGCTAAACGCAACTGCTAGACTACTCTCTGGGTCCCGCAAGTATGAGACAGTAACTCCTATTTTATCTGCACTGCACTGGTTATCCATCAAATATAGAATTGATTTTAAAATTATGTGATTTGTTTTTAAAGCCCTCAATAATTTGGCCCATCAGTACTTGACAAACCTGCTCCGTCCGTACACCCCTTCTAGAACGTTGAGGTCCAGTGATCTCTGTCTGCTCATCGTGCCTAGATCTAGACTTAAAGAACGAGGTGATTGCACTTTTGCAATTGCAGGTCCGGAATTCTATAACAGTCTTCCTCTTCACATTAGAATAGCTCCCTCTATTTCTGCTTTTAAAGGGGTCATAAATTGAGAAAATCACATTTTACCTGAGCTTTTGATATATGTGGTCATTGTACTAAAAGAATATCCTGTAAGTTTCAGAACTGAAAACGTCCTTGTTACTGAAATAAAAGCTTTTATTGACACCAGGCCCAGCGAACGCTAGATCCTGGAATGCGCCTCGACAGAAAAATATCAACGCCTAAATCTGTAGCCCCGCCCACTGATTCACGCATGACATAGTAGGGAAATAACATAAGTGGCGCTAAACCGGATCGAGCAACCAAGCAATAAACATGCCGTTAAAGATCACAAAATATTGTGCAGTGTCTGGTTGTGGAAGAACACAATCGCTGCATAACCTTCTTTCGGACTCAAATATTAGGAATGCGTGGTTGAACTTTATTTTTAATGAAGTTTCAGCTCACGTGAGTAAAACATTGAACATTTGTTCACTTCATTTCACCGCGGATTCCTTTGTAAACAAGACACAGGTCAACGCTGGATTTGCAGAGAGACTGAGATTAAAAAGCAATGCTGTGCCGTCTATATTGGATCCGACAGGAATGGCGCGGCACACTTATGTGAGTAAAAAATATTTGTACTATGTCACTATTGCTTTGTTAGAGATCGCTTGATATTTCCTGATTATGTGTGCTAGGGATGTAACGATTACCGGTTTGACGATAAATCATGATAAAATTCCCGACGGTTAGTATTACCGTTTCATATTTTAATTATCATTAAAACCGTATTAGATTACCACGATTTGAACAACTCGCGATAAATAAATACTGTCCAGCATAAAGCACAGTTTTAAGTAACAGTCTCACATGTGCACAGCATGCAGAGTAGTTTAGTTTTGAGTGAAAACAGGGCGGAAAAGCTGGGAGGTATTAAAAGAGTGCTAAGGGAATTATACAAATGAATATATGAATGAATTAATTATATGAATGTACCTCTGAAGGTTCTGACTGTCTTCAGAAACGATTCGATGGGATTTTGTTTTCATCTTCGCTCCATGTAATACCTAAAGGAAGTGTTCTTAATCGCAATACTGCTTTGTCCACCGAGGTTACGGGAAACAGCTGTCATTCAGTTTTCCATAAGCGCCACCTGCTGTCAGCGAGTGGATTTACAGAGACTTATATTTACATTCAGCCTGTGTGCAGTTTCTGTCTGGCCAAAAACGGACAGAATTTGCATGCCCTGCTGTAAATTTTGACCCGTTGATGAGAAACAGGCATTTGAACAATTCAGATAAGCTATCTAGAGTTATTTATGGAGCAGATAAAATACTTATAATAATTTATTAATCAATTATCTAAAAGGACTTATATCTTTTCTTTATTTAAAGGCTGAAATGTGAGGTTTACCTTTTTATGAAACTTTTTCAAAGCTTTATTTGAACATTTACATTAGATATTTCAACATGCTATTAAACTGTTGTCAGTCCAGTTGTCATTTAAAATCCGAACATCATTGGTAATGTTATTGTTTTAGTGATTATGCAAACAAAAAGTCATTTTATTTGTTGTTTGTTTGATTTTTAAATATAAAACTTGGTGAAGTGATTTATGTGTCGGTACTTTTTGAACATCTCCAGCACATTTTAATAATACCGTGATAATACTGATAACCGTGATAATTTTGGTCACTATAATTGTGATAAGAAATTTTCATACCGTTACATCCCTAATGTGTACGTGTCTAACCAAAGTCACAGAAGGCTCCAACTATGAAGTTAGTTTGTAGTTACTTTACTATGCAAAACTGTTATCCAATCATAGCAGTGGGCGTTTACTTCCAAGTCTTCAATGCGGCACACCCATAAAAACCGAGCGTTTCTCAAGCCGGCCTGAAAACCAGTGTAGAAAATAGCCTATTACTTACTGATTTTGATGTTTTTGAATATAAAAACCACGCGAACGTCATAAGTAGATCACAGACAACAATATAAAATATCGACCAATTGATCATTGGTTCAATTTTTGTTTTATTATTGTGTTTTCAATTTGATAGTCTTGTTTTATCTATTATTATTTCTAAGTTTTTATTCTAATCTGTACAGCACTTTGGTCAACTTCAGTTGTGTTTTAAATGTGTTTGTTTTAAATACTGTATTGTATTGAATTCCAGCTTTAAATTTGTGGTTTTCACTCAATCTCTTTTAGAGTACAAAGTTTGACCTTTAATTGTAAAGACAGATGAGAGCAGGTATTACATGTTTTTTTTTTTTTTTTGCTTTAAAAAGGCATGTTTTGCAGGGCATGTTCACCCTGAACCTGATTCTTTAAGGTCACTCAATAAATTGATTGTTTTTTGTCGGGTTGGACATTGACAGCTGTGGTGCTGCTGTTCTCTGCTGTTGGCAACATGTGCAGTGTGGTGCATTACATGATGGAGATGTGTGAAATTCTTCATGCGTGTTTGAATTTTACAGCTGCGTCGTCCATCCTGCAGAACTTCAAAGGCTCGTCTAAGAGATAATTGACCCTGTTAGAGGAAAATGTAATTACCTGTGCCAGACACATTAATACTCTGTTAAGCAGTATCTTGAGAATAACCGGATGAAGCAATGTCTTTGTACTTTGTCAGCAATATTTGTTTAGTCTCTTTTTTGCTTCAGTGATGTGTAAATAGTTTTAAAATGTTTTCCAGCTAATGTGGGATTTGTTTCTCGTTATGCTGTTCGCATGTCCTTTTTGCAGGTACTTGAAGGGTGCTTCATTATGAATAACTCTGACATCAGGAATACATTATGTAACACTTGAGTTCTCAACAGTTACACCATGTCAGTTTTTCACTAATCTCATTGCAGTGTACTCTAGATTTGCTGTATTTACTAAGGATACATGATGCCTAAATTAATATCTTAAGCAAATTTGTTCCACCTAGCTGTTGGAGCAGGCTTGACATTGGGATCATCATACCTATGATGCCTAAAAATGCTGTCTAGGTGGTTGGCTGACTAGCTTTTGGAATGAATACAGTGTCCTGCGTCAGTAGTGCATAATCAATTTCTCTGCAAAACCTGTCATGCACCTAATTGTGAAAGTGTCTGCTCTGAACGAATATGCTTACTATTTCCCCTGGTGGTGTTGGTTTAAAAGCTGCAGTCCGCAGAGGTAATTCCTGTGTGCTTTTGCAGGTGATGTTTAGGTGATAAATAGAAAGACTGGCCCTGCGTCCCAATGTTCATACTATCCATCCTAAATAGTATGTGAGATTAGAATACGTGTGTCCCAAAGCATAGTATGTTGAAAAGAGTATGCCAGAAGTGGTCTACTATTTCAGGTCGATTTTTGAAGTGTGGATCCGTGCACGCTCTAATGGCTAATTTTACCCACAATCCATTGCGCTTTGGCGAAGGATTCGTTTCAGAACTACAAACACGAATAAAAAACGTAAAAAAAATTGCAATCATGGCGGATGTGCGCAACCGACGGTTAAGTAGAGAGGTTAAGATAAAGGGGTTTGAGTTACCAATAATTTGCATTTAATCTGGTAAAAATTATTATTTAATGTTGTCTGTTATATTTCATCTATATTTCGTCATTAGACATGCAACGTGTTATTAAATCACTAAAATATAAACTTAATTTGAGAAAGTACTTCATAAATATTCACTGAACACTTTAGAAAATAATTTAGGTCATAGGGACCTGGCAAAGTTTGGGAATCCCTGATTTCGAGGTTCAGAGCTGCACTTAATTAGCAACAGGTGTGTGTGTTTATATTTTAAACTGGCAATTTTCGGAGATTCGGAGCCAAATTATAGGAGTGTAAAAATTGGTAGGTCTGTTACTAAATTCTGTTAACTTTAGCAATCTTTGTTGCATTATGTGCCAATGGTGACCACCATAGGGAAAAATGGGGGGAAAGCACTTTTTTTGTTTTGTTTGTTTTTTCTCCAAACAAAGTTTGCATGCCTGTAACTCAAGAAGTATCAAAGATGTGTTTAATGCCTTTTAGATCTTGGGTCTTTAAAAACATTCCTTTTGGCATCTTCATTTTTAAGACCCTATGTAGTTCAGTTCCAGAGATAATGGAATTTCAGTATGGCTCCATGAGTAAATCGTTAACTTGTACACATTTTCAGTGACCAAAAACCAAATGTGTAAAAATAACATTATTATGCTGCCAACTTACTGAAGTCATTTTTACACCCCTATAATTTGACTCCAAATCTGAAAATTGCCATTTTGACCCCCCTCTACAAAATAGTGGATTACTCAGTAAAAATGTATCCATGACATTTAATATTTTTCTTTCTTTAGAAAAAAATATTAGCAAAATCAATATTTTGATCCAGGAACTCGCAGGATGCACCTTAACTTGAATGAGGGTTCATTGCTTCCTCTTGTATTTAAAAGTAGTTTTTAATCTTAAATTTGCGGTGCTTATGGCTGTTCTGACAGAATTTGAAGATTATACTGTATTTAAGTTTTTTTTTTTTTTTCATATTTATTTACTGACCTGAAGTTATGTGACAATGAAACACCTCACAGTTGGTTTCGTGGATTTACAGTTACTTTCTCAGTGCATCTCTAATGTTCAACAACTGCATAGAGGCAAAATGTTGTCCTCTGCTCTGAAGTATGCAAGCAGGGGCTTTAAAGGATTATACCCACAAATTTACTCACCCTCAGGCCATCCAAGATGTAGTTGAGTTTGTTTCTTTGCTGGAACGGATTTGGAGAAATGTAGTATTACATCACATGCTTAACAATGGATCCTCTGCAGTGGATCCCATCAGAATCAATGGGTGCCATCAGAATGATAAAAAACATCACAATAATCTAGAAGTAATCCACACGACTCCAGTCTATCAGTTAACATCTTGTGAAGCAAAAAATGTTTTGAAAAATGTGTTTGTAATAAACAAATCCATCATTAATACGTTTTTAACTTCAAACCATTGCAGGAGAGAAATATGCACACATGAAACATTATTTACAGTGAAAATAATCCAAAACAGTTCTAAAACATGTTAATGGATTTTGATGTGAGAGGACTTTTTCACGGCAGAAAGTATTATTATGGATTATGGACTCATTTTGGCCAGAAACGGCATTTTGAAGTTAAAACACTTTAATGATGGATATGTTTCTTATAAACACACATCGTTTTACATGACAAGACGTTAATTGTTAGTCCATATGTGTGTGTGTGTGTGTAATCTTGTAATGTGTGTGTATCTTGTAATGTTTTTATCGGCCGTTTGAACTCTAACGGCACCCATTCACTTCAGAGCAAGTGATGTAATGCTAAATTTCTCCAAATCTGTTCCCATGATGAAACAAACTCCTCTGGCTCTAGGATGACCTGAGGATGAGTAAAATTAAAGCAAATTTAAATTTTTGGGTGAACTGTTCCTCTAATACTTACTTGAGTATGGAATTGACTGCAACAGTCAATGTAAACATCCTTTTTCACTTGTGAGAATGTTTTGTCTTGCAAATGCTTTTTCAGTAAATGTAATAATTAAATATTTATATTGCATATGTGTGTGTGTGTACATCAGGAGCAGTACTTTGTCTTGCGCCCGGAGCTGAGGAACCGTGACTATGGTGACATCAGTGAGCGGGTCGCTATTCGGAAGCGTCTACAGTGTCATTCCTTCAAATGGTACCTGGACAATATCTACCCTGAAATGCAGGTCTCCTCCCCACACAAGCCCCAGCATCCTGTCTTTATCAACAAGGGTTTGAAGAGACCCAAAGTCCTGCAGCGGGGTCGGGTAAGACCTCGCATTGACCCTTATGTTTACCGTATCCTGTAGCTCTGTTGGTCAATAAAGGACTGCATGAATATTTGGCGGTTGTTATCTAGGTTTGACTTTCACAACATAAAAACACTATTTTTCTTTTGAGTGTCATTTTAATATTGCCATTTCCTACTGTATTTTAAAGGGGTCATATGATGCGATTTCAAGTTTTCCTTTCTCTTTGGAGTGTTACAAGCTGTTCGTGAATAGATAAGATCCCTGAAGTTGCAAAGACTAAAGTCTCAATGGGTCAGCTGGCCAATCAGAGCAGACTGCGCTTGTCGGAAGGAGGGACTTTGTAGAAAACGAAGCGTTTGAGAGAGGCGGGGCATAGAGGACCTACAATAATGTACAGTATTTGAAAAATAATGTGTTTTTTGAACATTAAAGCATGTCAACATATTCTGTTACACCAAATACACAAAATAATGATCTTTAAAAAAGCATCATATGACCCCTTTAAGTGGAAGAAGTGAATGCAGAGCATGAACTAATTATAAACAGCAGAGGGCAGTAGAGCAGCTCTTAAACAGTACCTGGTCAGACGATTCATTAAGTCCACTGATGGTTTGCATTATTTTTGCATTACCTTTGCAAATAAGAATATTTAGAATATCATCTGATTTTCGTATTTTTCTAAGCCTAAAGTTTGTTAGTTATCACCGTGTACTGTAATTAATGGACTGGTAAGTGGTGGTTTAAGTATTGCTCTATGAAAGCAACCAAATAACAGGATTTTATGTCAACTTAGTCAACTTGAAATTAAAATTGACCCAATTTACTTACTTTATACATGTTCCTAGTCATATTGTAAGTGATTTGAATATGCTATGCTCTCTCTTTTCAGCTGATGTCACAAATCCCTCTTATTTTTTAACCCCTTTCTTTCAATACACCACATTTCATGCTCCAATCAACATTTCCTAATCTGAGATGAGACTTATAGAACATTACTTATTTATACATGAATTAATAATTTATTAATCACGTTATCATTTAAAATCCAAAAGAGAACATTAACATTTTTGCACACCTGTCATTGAATATTAATGAATGAATTGCTTTCCCCAAGACCATACAATATAATGTTTTATTTGTGTGTGTGTGTGTGTGTGTGTGTTCTCTTTCAGCTGCGTAATCTGCTGGCTGACAAGTGTCTGGTGGCACAGGGGCGTCCCAGTCAGAAAGGGGGTGCTGTGGTGGTGAGAAACTGTGACCCACAGGACCCTGAGCAGGTCAGTTTATCAAACTGCTGTCATTCTGTGATAATTATACGCAGCTATCATGTGAATTTTGCAGATGATTTGCTTCTTTTTGCAGCTCTGGTGCAAATCGGGGCTGTTTATCTATGAGTATTCATTCGTTACTCATGCTTGAAACATTATACTATACTAACAAAAGTTTAGGGTCATTAATACATTTATTCAGCAAGGACATTAAGTTGATCAAAATTAACAGTAAAGGCATTTCTGTTGCAAAATTCTAAAAAAAAATAAATAAAATTGTTTCCACAAAAATATTAAGCAGCACAACTATTTTCAACATTGATAATAATAGGAAATGATTAATAGTACTACCAATACAGCATATTCAAATGATTTCTGAAGGAAGTAATTCAGGAGTATTTCAGCTCAGGCATAAATCACATTTTTACATTTAAGTTCATATTTTAATTAATATTTTTATTAGAAATAAATCGTTCACAATATTACTTTTTTTTTTTTACTGTGTTTTAGATTAAATAAACGCAAACTTGGTGAGAATGAGAGACCTTAAAAAATGTTGTTTTAAAAAAATCTAACTGACCGCACACTTGATGATAAATGCTGCCATTTTTTTTGTTGCTGTAGTTTAAAAGCTATTTTTCTCAGCTAACAAACTGATGACTTTTGTTATATGCCATAGTTAGACTGATGTAAACAAAATATAGGTAATTTTACTGTTTGATAAGTCTGAAAAGAAACATGTTGAAATGTATCATTATATCTAAAGATATCTGAAAAGCATATTTTTAAAGTTTTATGATTGGTACTGTGTAGATGTTTTGTCATTTTGATCTATGTGTTTTTGTGTGTTGTTTTGGAGGAATGGACCTATGATGAGGAGCATGAGTTAATTCTAGCCGGGCTGCTGTGTTTGGACATGTCTGAGATTCGTTCTTCTGACCCACCGCGCCTCATGAAGTGTCACGGCTCAGGTGGATCTCAGCAGTGGACACTGGGGGTAAGAAATCTTCCCGTTACTGTCTTTTACCTCATGTATCCCCTGTACACTAGGGCTGCAACTACCAGCTATTTTGATTACTAATTGTTAATTATTTCTCTGAATAGACAGATTTTTTTTTTTTAAGCCAAATTTGTTTTTAGTAATATGCTAATTGAAGGCTATAAAAATGTAAATACATACATGGTATACTAAAATTGATACTATACTGTATATGGTCATAGATTTTTAAATGATCCAATCTGTAATGTACACTTTATGCTTATTGTATATGCCTCTTTTGTTTAGATCTGTCTAGCTGCCCCATTATGTGCTCTGCTTCATATGCCATGTGTAATTAAATGAACAAAATATGTATTTACAAATAATGTTTTTTTGTTCTCTCAGAAAAATAACTGGCTATACCAGGTGTCAGTGGGCCAGTGTTTGGCTGTTACCGACCCACTCAGCATCAAAGGATATGTTACCATGGCGATCTGTGATGATTCCCGGTCCCAGCAGTGGCAGTTAGAGAGTTGAGGATGCTGGAAATGTGAGGAACCGCTATAGCCCCCCTCTGGCTGGGTATTGAACTGCACCGCCGTAGTGCCGTCAGCTCAGAAATGGACAACAGACCGCTGTGACGGTATGTTGTGAGGGCCTGCAGAAGGACCTTGGTCTGAAGCTTTCTTGATCCGTATTCTTTACTCAGAAACAACTATTTTTAGAGAATATTTTTAAAATTGTGTTTATTAAAGTATTGGTAAGTTTACTCTTGAAATGTAAACGATTTGCACAGAAAAACTCTATTTTCAACGTATTTCAGATGTTAATAAATATAATTATAGTCTGCTAGATTTTAAGTTCATCATTTTTAATTATGCAGCATTTCTTAGCATTACTTAATTGTGTTTGTCTTTTTTCCAATCAAGTTAACGTAAGCCTGAAATTTTGAATTCCTTCTGATTTTATTTGATTTCACAATCACTGGATTTATCTTGACCTTAATAAACTGCAAATGTAGTGGGTTGTTCTGTAATGGATTGGTATTTCTATTGCTGGTATTCCAATATAGATAAGATGAGTTCAGTACAACAGCTTAATTAATAAAACCAATCAGTATTGGTAAGCTACTTTACTACAGTTTGTATTAGAAAAACTGGCTTGGAGATGGACGGACAGTAATAATTTTGGACTGACTCTAAAAGCTTCAAATGTAATTTTTCCAGTGAACTGTCTGTTCATGGATAAAGGTACAAATATTTGAAAGTCCAATGTGAATGTAAACTGCACTTAATGCCATTTTGTACATGGAATCGCAAATACAGTCATAAACGAATATAACATTCACTGGTTGATTTTTATTTTATTATTATTATTTTTATTTTTTTACAGAAATAAGTAGTTTTGTCAAGAGTCATATGAATGGTGTACACACATGAGATGATGTTCACAGTGTTTTTGGTAACATTTTACATTATATAAATTAACATTAACATTATATCCTCATGCTCATTGGCTGCCGCCTCTGTAAGATACGCTAGTAGTGTAGTGTTGTTGGTGATGTGATAAGCAATGAAACGCACTAATCGTGCTTTACATTCGAAGTCAATGGGCGAACCAGTACCTGTACGGATGAGCATAAAAGCATTAAAAACAGAAGATCCCTTAGTGAATGTCTAATTTTTTCTAGCTTGATAAAGTGAAAAATCTCTTTAATCCACATTGAGTGGGTAGGTGACGCAGATGATTTCCAGTGCATTAGAATTAAACGTCTAGCCAGGAGGGATACAAAGGCCACAAAGTCTGCCTTGTAACCTAGGTGATGAACTGGTAAGGGAAGTGTACCAAAGAGTGCTGTTATCGCTACAGGTTTAACTGTTGTCCCAACTACTTGAGATATTGTCTCGAATATTTGAACCCAATAACCATGTAAACTTGGGCAGGACCAGAACATGTGTGCCAGGGTTCCGGGACCCTGACGACAGCGGTCACAGATAGGATCAACATCAGAGTAAATTTTAGAGAGTCTGACCTTAGTCCGGTGAATATGATGGAGCATTTTGCATTGGATCCAACCATGATTGGCACACAACGATGAAGAATGTACCCTCTGTAAGATACTTTCCCATAATTCATCTGGAATATCTTCTTCCCACTGACTTTTTATAGATGTCAGTGAACTTCTATGTAGCGAACATAGTTTATCATAAAAATATGAAATCATCCCTTTTCCAATAGACATTGGTTCAAGGAATGAGTTCAAGTGAGTTGTATTGGGGAGACTAGGAAATTAAGGATACATATCACAGATTTGCACCTGCAAATACTGGAAAAAAAAAATGTTTCTGGGCATTGAAAAAAATATCTGAGAGCTGTTGAAAGGATGCAAAAACATCATCTATATATAAATCTTAAAACATTGATATGCCGTATGTTGCCCATTGGGAAAACGTCTTGTCCATCATTGATGGTGGGAAAACAAAATTTGATGCTATAGGTGCAGACATAGAAAGAGCTTGTAATCCATAATGGCGCATAAACTCTCCAGATTCGCAGTGACATTTTTACAATTACATTTTTGGTAAAGAGAGAATATGAACTCTTAATAGAGGAATGTCACAGGGCTGTTAATGTAGTGGGGAAACATGAGGATACTTCCATGGCAAGACAAATGGGTGAACACTGAGATTGGAGTTGGTTTATCCAGTACTGGAACACTCTGAAGTTAGCAGCCCGATAGTAATATTGAAAGTTAGGCAAGGCTATACCTCCAATAGACTTGGGTCATTGAAGAAGAGTTTTACGAATTCTAGCCGTCTTTTTATTCCAAATAAACTCAGTTGAGTCTCTGAAAGAAGGACTAAGGGAGAAAAATGGGGATAGACTGAAACAAATAAGAGACTTTTGGGAGGGTATTCATTTTTACAGTATTAATTCTGCCAGCTAAGGATAACGGAAGCAGCAATCATCTTTCAAAGTCTTTCTGAACTTGTAGCAGTAGATTATCAGTTAAACTTAACAAGATTTTGAGTTTAGTGGGAAAAATTCACTTTTGGCTAGATTTAGTTTATAGCCTGAAATAAAAAATAAAGCCAAATGATTGTAAAGTATTAAAGGGGTCATATGATGCTGCTAAAAAGAACATTATTTTGTGTATTTGGTGTAATGAAAAGTGGTTATGCGGTTTAAGGTTCAAAAAACACATTATTTTCCATATACTGTACATTATTGTTTCTCCTCTATGCTCCGCCTTTCTGAAACGCGTTGATTTTTACAAAGCTCACCGGTCTGAAAAAGCAAGGTGTGCTCTGATTCGCCAGCTATCCAGTGCATTGTGATTGGTCGAATTCCTCAAGCGTGTGACGGAAATGTTACGTCCCTTACCATATTGTGATGCCTGCGGCAACCACATGGGACGACCCCGGGCTAGACTCCGCTTCGTCCTCGGTGAAAGCCGATCCGGCGATCGACAGCGCAAAGTTGAAGTATTTCCTCAGCGACCAGCACAGATCAGCTCCAGGCATAACGAAGCGATATCGTCCTCTTTTGGAAGACCAAACAAAGTAGTTTCGCTTTCACAACGAAGCACACGGCGCCTTCACGACATGGCGGCGGCAACAACAATACTACAGCGAGAATAAAAGTTACGCCTTCTTTCTTTGCGTGAACATTTGGGCGGCGTTATGCAAATCTTCCCACATAGTGACGTAGGTATGTGGGGGCGTGTTAGAACGAGCCGTTTTAGGTAGGTGTGGCTGACTCTTAACTTTTATCAAGAATATCTCTTTGGATTTGAGACTTTAGTCTTTGCAACTTTACAGATCTTCTTTATGCACCAAGAGCTTGTAACACTCCAAAGAGAAAGGAAAAATTGAAATCGCATCATATGACCCCTTTAAGAACCACAGGACCTGACACAGTAAAATCTGAAATATAAAGAATATTATCTGCGTACAGTGAGACCTTCTGTTCTATACCTATTCTCGTTATTCCTTTTATTAACGGGTTAACTTTTAAAGCAGCGGAAAGAGGTTTGATGGCTATAGCAAAAAGAAGTGGACTTAAGGGGCATCCCTGACGAGTGGATCTGTGAAGGTTACAGTATTCCGAGCGAGTATTATTAGTTCTAACTGAGGCCCGGGGAGCGGAGTACAACAGTTTTACCCATGAAATGAATTTTTCACCAAAACCAAATTTCTTTAAAGCATAAAAAAGGTATCCCCATTCTACCCGGTCAAATGCTTTTTCAGCATCTAGTGATATTACAGCTTCTGGGGTAGAAGGGGAAGAACAATTATACACCACGTTATGTAATCTAATATTAAAAAAAGTATGTCTACTCTTAATAAAACCAGTCTGATCTGGAGATATAATTGATGGTAATACAGATTCCAGTCGCATTGATAACAGTTTTGATAACTTAAAGTCAACATGAAGTAAACTAATGGGCCGATACGAGAAGCATTCCAGAGGGTCTTTATTCTTTTTTAGGATCAAGGAGATTGAGGCTTGATTAAGTGTTTGAGGAAGTTTTAGTGACTTAAATGATTCATTATACATTTCTATTAATATGGGAGCCAATTTGTTCATGAACTTCTTATAAAATTCCACTGGATACCCATCTGGTCCAGGGCATTTGCCACACTGTAAAGAGTTAGCAGCTTGGGTGAGTTCCACTATATTAATGGCTGCTTCAATTTGATCAACTGAATCAGAATTAACTGTCAGGATATCAAGGGTGCTAAAAAAGTGATCAAAATCAGAGGAGTTGGCAGTTTGCTCAGATGCATAAAGCGAAGTATAGTAGTCCTTAAAGTGATTGTTAATTAATGTGGGATGTGTTGTTATCCCTGAAGGTGTTCGGATCTGGGGGATACGGTGGAAGTTTGATTCTTGCCGTAGTTCTAAGGCTACCAGACTACCTGCTTTGTCACCCTCTTCATAATACCTTGACTTAGTTCTAGGCCTAAGTAATAAATTTTCCACATAACTTGTTGAAAGAATATCAATTTCTGCCTGTAATGACTGGTGTTCCTTATAAATATCTGAAGATGGGGTGACCACATATATATTATCTAATTGAGTGATTTTCTCTGTTATTTCAGAACGCCTCTTTTTTGTTTAACTTTGTCTTGTGACTAATATATGAAATTATTGCTCCCCTGAGGAATGCCTTCAAAGCCTCCCAAAACAGAGATGCAGATATCTCTGGACTTCTATTTGTGGATATGAAAAAGTCTATTTTATTAGAGACAAATTCCACAAAGCTTTGGGATAACAACATACGAGTATTCAGCTGCCATAATGGACGTGTACCATATCGAGCCCCTCAAAGTAAAAATTCATGGTTATTGGTGCATGGTCTGATATTACAATAGCATTATAATCACATGATTCTACTGACTGAATAAGTCTAGTATCTATTAGAAAATAATCAATGCGTGTGAATGTTTGGTGAACATGGGAAAAGAAAGAGAATGCTTTACCATGTGGATAAAAAAAAAAACGCCAGGGATCTGAAACTGAAAACTTAAAAGATTGAATTGCATGAGCAGATTTTGAGGGTGAATTACGTTTGAGAGATGAACAGTCAAGATCTGGGTTAATCCAACTATTGAAATCCCCTCCCAAAATAAGAAAATATGAAGATATATCTGGCAGTGAAGAAAATAAATATTTAAAGAATTTGTCATCGTCCCAATTAGGGGCATAAATATTAACCAAGAGAAGTGCAGTATTACCAATTCTCCCTGAGACAATGACATACCTGCCATTTGGATCGGTTTTAACATATGAACATACAAATTGCATAGATTTGTGTATAAGGATTGCTGTCCCTCTAGGCTTTACACTGAAACGTGGAATGGTGAACTTGTCCAACCCATCTTCTTTTTAATACTAGCTGGTTGTTGGCTTTAGGATTTACCTGGAGGTAAACAATGTGTGCCCCTAAGTGGTGAAACACTTTGCTACATTTCACTGGTTCGTTTACCCCCTTACAGTTCCAACTAACAAATCTTAGGTTACTACCCCCTGGCCTATATACCACCTTAGGTTGTGCCATATTTTCAGTGATTGCGTAAAATCAAATGTACAGAAATATTAATGATCGAATAAAATATGATAAACTAATGTTGGTAAAGGCAAAAAATACAAAAGTAAACACCTCTGTAGTTGGCACACCCACAGAAAAAAAAGCATATCCCCAAACAAGACACATGCATTATCCCTCCTTAACATTAACTTTCTTATTGAACACATTGAGGCAACGCAAGCTTAAACTCTAACTCGCAACATGTTGCCTCAGAGAAGGCAACAGTATTTGAAATATAACATGAAACATTATATAGAACAGCACTAGCGAAATTGTCAAGCCCGGTCCATCATAAACATTAAATGTTTCACTAGAATGACAATAGAAGAACCATTAATAATAAAAATATAAATAAAAAAACAATGTTTAACCCTTAACCAACTTAATAATTTAAGTGCATTTATTTATACTTAATAAATCATCAATAATAGAAGGTCAATATTACAAATAAGAATAATGGTATCCAGTAAAGGTACTCAGGTCAGACCTAGGCCAATATGAACTATGTATCAATACCTATAGTTTCTGTAGACTTCACGTTTTTGCGAATGAAGTCCAGTGCCACAGACAGTTCCACAAACTTATGTGAAACTTCATCAGCTGTAGTGATTCTCAACACCGCGGGGAAGAATAAGCCAACCTGAGTCCAGGACCTGAGTCCATCTCTGAATGCAGACCGTTTCTTAGCCACCGCCGTAGTGTAGTCAGCAAAAAGAGACAATCTCTTTCCATTGTAATTGAGAGGAGAGAGTTCCGTAGCCCTTTGAAAAATCTCAGTACGAATGTAGAAGTCATGCACTCTAATGATAAGAGGGCGATCGGACGGTGTGCGCGATCCAGCAGTGGCTTATCCTGAAGCCCTAACACCTCCTGCAAAAGTTGGGCAACATATTCAGATGGACAGGAACCCTCGCTGACCTCAGGAAGACCCACCAGAAGAATATTATTTATCCTAGAACGACCCTCCAAATCTTCGCACTTAGCATCCAGATGAGTTAAGCGATCATTGAGAGATTAAATCAAATTCTCCAGTTCTGTTATGCGATCGCTATATCAGAAGAAGAACGCTCCAGTTCTTTGATGGCAACGTTACTAGTGTTGGACTCAACCATCTGTTGTAAAGGTTCCAACCTGCCTTTAACATCTGATCGCACTGTGAAAATCTCAGAGTGCAAGTCAGTAGATAATGAGTCTATTTTATGACACATCTCATTCTTGACAGAGTCCAGCATCGTCTGAAGACAACCGATATTCCCAGATGCTTACCACTTATGATTAATGCAAGTGTAGTCTTAGAGTCTTTGAAGCTAGTTTTGAATCATTTTACGAGAAAAAAAAAAACATGTATCTTGCTTCAAAGCATCTTTATTAATACTTACTATGCATTACTTAACCAAACCCCAGCAGCGTAACAGCAAGTCCCTTGAATGCAACTGAAGCCGCTTTTAAGTGACACTTGAGTGATGAAAAATTCAGTTCTCTGTCAACTCAAAAACAGATTTTACCCCGAGTTCATGGATTGCATGAACATAAAAGTGTGACATCAGTAGCAAACAACCAATCATGTCTTGAAACAGAGAAACGCTAGTTACAAATGTAACTGTGGAAGACCGCCAGAGGCAGTGCTGAAAGCACTAGTGGAAAACCCCTCATGCTCGCACTTGACCCGACCGAGAACAGAATAACAGAGTTCTCACCTTGTGACTCATGACGTGTCTTGAGCTATAATAACCCCTTAATCATCTTGACCTCTAGATCATTCTCATGATACAGAGTGACCAAAACCTCTGGTGGTCTTCCATTTAGTCATTGAACCATAGTTACATTTGTAACTAGCATTCTATTTCTTTTTGCTCCAGATGGACACTACTGAATCCATTACTCCAGTGCAAACAGGAAGCACTCACTGTTAAGGCATGAAGTTTACTTACGCGCATCGCTGTTGTAATGGCCAAGAGAAATGCGGTCTTAAGTGACTGCCATTTAATATCAGACTCTGATATTGGCTGAAATGGGGGCTGACACAGGGAATCAAGAACAATATTCAAATCCCATGCGAACTCCGCACACCACGTGGAGGACACGTTTAACGATTATCTCCTTTCAGGAAGGCAACAATTAACTGATCAGACCCAAGAAAAGAATTACTAAACTCAGATCAATGAGCCGCTAAAACCAGGGCTAGCTGGGGCCACACCCACAGTTTCAATCATTCTGGATGTGGGTGCCAAACTTTCCCCTCCTAACTGGCTCAGTAGGTCTGGTCTGCTGGGCAGAAGACAAGGTTTTCCTACTGTCAGTGCGAGAAGAATCTGAAACCATGGATTGCAGGCCAATGTGGAGCCACTAGCAGCAGACGATGGCAGCATCCGTGCACTCGACAAAGTCCTCCAAATCAGTGGTAACGAGGGGAAAGCATACAGTATCATGTCTGGGCAATTGTGGGCTAGTGCATCCAGACCCAGAGATCCTGGTTTGTCCCATAGGGAAAACCAATGAGGGCAGTGAGACGTTTGACTGTCCGCGAACATGTCTGCCGCTGCAGTCCCCATACGTCCTCCATATCATCTGCAGCACTTCTGGGTGTAGAGTCTAATCTCTCTGTGACACCCTGCCTGATTGAATCGGCCTGGTAGATATACTGCCTGGATAGAAAGCAGGTTGGTCTGAGCTCAGACAAGCAATTTGCGAGCCACCTGAAGTACACTCCAAGATCTTGTACCTTCTTGATGATTGATATAAATAACAATCATCCTGTTGTCTGTGCGCAACAGAACATGTTTTCCCCTGAGAACAGTCTGTACAGATTGTGTCAAAGCAACTGTACAGCATTAATTAGGAAAATATTGTGTCAGTAATGCAAAATGACAATAGTAAACACTCAATTTTCAGTTAAAGGCAGTTCATCATTGAATTCAGTGATGTCATCATCCAGCTCCGTCCAGTTTAAATAGTGTCTGTGCAATCAAGTCGACGATATCGCTGGAAATGAAGTGTCCCCAACTAAGTAAGCCAGAGACAGCGGCAAGGAACCGAAACTCCATCGGTGACAGAATAGAGAAAAAAACCTTGGGAGAAACCATGCTTAGTCGGGCGACCAGTTCTCCTCTGACCAGATGAAACCAGCAGTTCAATTCCAGGCTGCAGCAATGTCACATTGACAGATTTGCTTTTGTTCGACAGAAAAATGCTGACGGTATCTTTGCTTGTGAAATCCTGCACCAGCGTCACACTTCACCATTATTTCACCAACCATGTAGCTCTGGACTTCTGAATATAGTCTGCATAGGAAATGGTCAGGTCAGGATGAAAAATGGATTACTGCATGAATAGTTGTTCTTTTTGCTTTTGTGCAACACATAAATAACAATTTATATGTTTTAGACATTTTATGTTTAGATAATTTCTATTTTCATTTTATTCTCCCGCATTCCGCACACACACACCTTACCGCCCGCACTCCCACGCCGCACCCTGTTGCGTTGGGTCCCGCGGGAGTGCAGGTCTCTAAATGCAAGCATTGTCAATGCAATACAGAAGGTATTAGCTGTGTGGGAGAGAGAACTCTCCTGGTTGAGCTATAGTCCTGATTGGAATACAGTTTGGTCAAATCTCTGTCTTACCTCCAAAAACCCCTCGCACATTCTTATTCATTTCAAAACTGTACACAAAATGTATTGTACCCCATATAAGCGATACTTGATGAAACTCTCATCAAATCCTAATTGCAGTCTGTGTAACAATAGCTCTAAAGGTACTTTTTTGCATATGTTTTGGGACTGCTCAGTTATATCCAATTTTTGGAAACATGTAGTTCAAGTACTAAAACATATCACAAAGTTGCAGTTTGACCTTGATCCTTGTCTTATGTTGTTAAATGATGATTCTTCCTACAACTTTACATTAGTTCAGAGAAGATTGTTAATGTCTGGTTTCACTGCTGCTAAAAAAACAATTACACAGCAATGGTTCACTCCTGACATGGATCTTAGAAGATTCTGGCTGCTGTCTTTTCATTATATTGTTTGTTTAGAACGCAGCACTGCAAGGATTAATGGGGCTAGAATACAAACTGTCACTTATTGGAGTAGTATAGCCCAAGCTCTAAAATAATTGTTTTAAATTGATGATGCATTATTCTGTGTGGTAATTTGCTGCCGGGGTTTATTTGTATGTTTCTTTTAAGTTACCCTGAAGTGTTAATTACTTGCTGTACTTGTGTCCTTTCCTGAAGTGTTAATTACTTGCTGTACTTGAGTCCTTTGCGTGTTTTGTTTTTTTGTTTGTTTGTTTTCTTTTTTTTTTATTTTTCTTGGTATTTATGCTGTCATCCAACATTTGTAATGTTATTATTTCAAAAAAAAAATAAAAAAAATAATATAAATAAATGAAAAGAACATTCAAATATAAGCCTTTACTGTTAAATGCGATTGCCGTTATTATTGAATTTCATTAGTCCCAGTTTTGATTGATGCACGGCTCAATTACAATATCATGATTATGGTTAAATAAGAAAAGACATAGGCTATAACCAAATCAGGCTACATTTATTTTCATACTAAATATCTCAACAAACATCATTGGATATGACATTAAGCGCGACTTGTGTAGATTAATTTAGTAAAAAAAAGGCTTGCCTGCTTTCTTTAGCGTATACTTGTATAGGCCTACTTTTACTATCTAATCAATTTCAGTATGCGTTAATTTTGTGTCGCTATATGTTTGCCTCACTAAGGTTAAATTATGCCTACGTCTTTCTTTGGCCTGTGCTCTGGAAGTGATCTGTTAATTCTACTAAACTTTAATTAAAACTGAAACTAAACTATAGAAAAACTAAATAAAAATGCGTTCACAAAATAAAAACTAAACTAAAACTAACCAAAAATATGAATGAAACTAATAAAAACTAAACTGAATTTTATAGCAAATGAAAACGATATTAAAATAAAACAAATTAAAAAATTGAATACTATAATAACCTTGGACTGCAGTGACCATCTGATCTGGATACAGACTGGATCTGGTGGCTACGGTGACCTCGGAATAAGAAAGAAACAGACTAATATTAGCGTAGATGCCATTCTTCTAACGATCTAGCAAGTACATCGGGTGTTATGGGAAGTGTTCCCGGTTCCGGTTGTCCTAATTAATGCAGCCTAAAAATCCTTTAAAGAGCAGGTCATATGGTATTTTAAAGTGTCCTAATATTGTGTTGGAGTCCCCTACAACAGGTTTAAATGCATCTAAGGTCAGAAAACATTAA